>NW_027186390.1:1668546-1677792 GCF_028583685.1 Petaurus breviceps papuanus
ATCTATCTATCTATCTATCTATCTATCTATCTATCTAATCTGTCTGTCTGTCTATCTCTCTATCTATCTATTGATCCATCCATCTATCTTTCTATCATCTATCTGTCTAATCTGCCTACGTATCTACCTGGAATTAAGACCACTCAGTTTTAAGTCCCATCTCCTACAGCTGTCGACTACTCTACTCTTGGGAAGATAAGATGACTCTTCTGCCACTGACCTTAAGGGCTCTCCAGAAGGAGTTGGAGAAAAGTTATTTCCTTATACTCTGTAGCCGTCTTCTCCCTAACAACCATTCCTCTTTCCATTTCCACCCTATATAGTCTGAAATAATGAACTGTGATAAAATAAAAATTTTGCCTGTTTGCAATTATGCTTGGCTGTGGTATATCATTCTATTCCTTTTTGACCCTATGCATCATTCCTGTAACTTTACTGACCCAAAGACTCCATCATTCCTCTATGTGTATTTTCTTCCCATTAGAATATACTCCTTGAAGACAGAGAATGCTTTTCCTTTTTTGTATAGCATTTGACACAGTGTTTGACACATAGTAGTCAATAAATATTTTTTTCTTTCATTCATGGACAACACACATAACCTCTCTGAGCCTCAATTTCTTCATTTGTAAAATGGAGAATAATTAGAATAATTGTAGCATCCATCTCATGCATTTTTGTCAGCCTCAGACAAATTAATGTTTATGAAGTCCTCATTTTCTCTACATGGATTATTGATTGATATAACTTATTTCTTTTTTGTCTTTTTTTATTGAGGGGGGGAAGGCAGGGCAATTAGGGTTAAGTGACTTGGCCAAGGTCACACAGCTAGTAAGTGTGTCAAGTGTCTGAGGCTGGATATGAACTCAGGTCCTCCTGATTCCAGGGCTAGTGCTCTATTCACTGCACCACTTAGCTGCCCCAATTGAAATAACTTCTTATGTGATCTCTCTGTCTCAAATCTTTTATGGCTTTAATCCATCCACCACACAGCTTTAGAATAGATATTCTTAAGGAAAAATTCTGGCCACATCAGTGTATGGCTCAAGTTACTCCATGTACACTTCTTTTTTTTCCTATGCTAGGATAAAATACAAATCCCTCTGTTTGGCATTTAAAGCCCCTCATGATCTGGATGCAGTTTACCTTTCTAGGCTTATTGTACAATATTTCTCTCTTATGTATCCTATGTTCCATTCAAACTAGCTTACTCCTTCCCTGTATATGATATTTCATCTCCCATTTCTGTCCCTTTGGCTAAGCTATCCCATGAGCTTGGAATGCACCCCTGCTTTTGAAATCTTTTTTCTTTCAAGGCTGAGTTCCAGTTGCATTTCCTGTATAAGACCTTTTTGATTTCTCTGGTTATCACTCTTTCTCCATGTATGTATGCACGTATGTATGTATCTATGTATGACACACACCCACACATATAAACATATGTAGACACAGACACATGTATATATACACATGTGTATATGTATGTATATATGTGTGTGTATTTATATATACTTATATATATATATATATATGTATCTATTCTCTAAAAAAAATGGCGTGTGTAGTGGTCAAGGAAGACTACTACATCTGATCTGATTTTCAGGAGTGCTTTCCACTTTTGGTGATTGCCTGAATCACCCAACTCTCTCCTGTGGCTCCAAGAAGCTGTAGCTAGCACAGTGGTCATAGCCAGGCAAATCATCTCAGCCAATAGGTTAAACCAGGTTGACGGTAACTGAGGGATTTCAAACCCATTAGTGAGTTAAGGGAGTGTCTCCCCCAAGCATGTGAAGACTTCTTTTGTGGAATGAATGAATGTGAACAGTTTGTTCCAATGCCCATGAAGGCAGCTGAAGCTGGAGTTGTGGAGCACTTAGAGCTTCATTAGACAGAGAAGATACCAAGGTCATCTATTGCATCCTGAGCCATCACCAATTTTCTTGATATTTATCTTGTCATTGAATTTTGATGACTCTGGAAGAGTGAGACCTATAACTTCATGCAACTCTGTCTCACTTTAATCTAATTTATACATGAATCAAAAGACATTACCCATGCCATTTCACTATATTTACCTACCTCAAAATCATGTGGCAACAGACAAGTGAAACATTGGAAGCTATAGTCACAACCCTGCAAAGGGTGGCCAAGGCCATAGGATCATCTTCTCACTGAACTTAAATAACAGTTGGGTTGGGCAATCCACTGGGTTATCTGAGCTGCCTTTTGAAAGGACTGTACTGCTCAACTCCTGACATAAGGAAGGGGCTAGAAAAGGTGTTCTAAAAATTGTCTGCTTCACTCAACCCTGGCCTTCTTGCTGCAGGAGGCAGGGATCCCACCCTGTAGTCAAAACACACACACAAAAATATAAAAACTTTTGGGAAGATGATTCCACTCACTATTGGTACATGAAGTGTACACACGTTTATGGACAATATGAAATCCAGTAGAGAGGTGGCAGTGAATAGAGCACTGGCCCTGGAGTCAGGAGGACCTGAGTTCAAATTTGGCCTCTGACACTTGACACTCTTACTAGCCATATGATTTTGGGCAAGTCACTTAACCCCAATTGCCCTCCAAAAAGCAAAAAAAAACATTTTTTTTAAATTAAAAAAATGAAATCCAGTAGACCTGAAAGATAAACAGTTCTTACTGAGGGAGAACTCCACAGGTATCACATCCAAATAACCCTGAATGAAACAAGGCTTGCAAATGAAGACCAGCTTACGAAGTTGGAGCTGGGTTTATGTTTTTCTGGAAGACCACAGTGATGGGGAGTGCCATGGGGCTGGAGTAGGTTTTGTACTCAAAACTAATCTAGTCAACATGTTTGTATGCCTACCAAAAAGAGTGAATGACAGATTCATGGTAATGTGATTGCCATTTTCAGGAAAGCACCACACTACTGTCATCTGTGTATATGGGCTCCCTATTACAACCCTTGATGAGGTAAAAGGAAAATTTTATGAAGACTGAGAGACCCTCATCATCAATATGTCAAAAGAGGGCAAGCTTATAATTCCGAGTGATTTTAACACCAGAGTAGGCATAATAATATCAGACATGGTAGGAAGTCATTGGGAGGAATGGAGTCAGAAACCACAATGGCAGCAGTCACTTACTATGAAGACTTGTGCATTTCATGAGCATCTCATCACCAACATTGTCTTCCATTTACCTAAATGCAATAAACCATCATGTATGCATCCTTGCAGCAGACATTGGCATTTGATAAACTATGTCATTATAAGGAGACGAGACAAATAGGATGTGAGAATGATGAGTGGTACAGAGTGTTGGACCAATTTTATATTTATCCTCTCCAAGCTAAGCATTCACATTCAACAAAATGACATTGCCAAGGCAAGATGACTACCATACGACAAAATTAACAGATTAGAGTGCTTCTCCCTGCATGAACAGTCCCTTGCTAACTTGGAGGGAAAGCTGATCCAACACACAGCTGGCAACAATGGAGGAAAAAAGAAGTGGGCAGCTTTCAGAGATTTGGTATATAGCACCACATTTACTTATCTGGGCCAGAACACTCTCAAACACCAAGACTGTTTTGATAAAAATGATGAGGAAATTCAGAAGCTGCTAAGTGAAAAATGAGAACTTGATAGGGTTTTACCAACAGATAGTTCATCCCTCTCTTATAAGGCTGCATTTATCTCCATGAAAAATAAAACTGCAAGTTAAGCTTAGAAATATGCAAGATTCTTGGCTCAATGAAAAGGTAGATAAAATTCAGTTTTACACTGATAGTAACAATCCAAAGTACTTTTATGATTCCCTAAGGGATATTTATGGGCCAATAACCTATGGTGCATCTCAACTACTCAGTGTTGGTGGAGTCCCTTTAATTAGTGATAAGGACATGATGGATTGAACACTTCCATAGTGTTCTTAACAAACCATCATCAATCAATGTTGAAATTATTGGTCCTCTATCTCAGGTTGAAGTCATTCCCTCTCTAGCTGAACTTCCAAGTGAAGAAGAGGTTTTGAATGTCATCAGTCTCCTCTCCTGTGGCAAAACACCTGGTGCTGATTCTATTCCAGTTGAGATTTACAAAGCAGGGAGTCTACTACTCATACAAAAGCTAATGGAAATTTTCTGGCTTATATGTCAAGAGGTTATCCCCCAGGAGTTCAAGGATGCCTCCATTGTCCCTCTCTATAAAGGAAAAGGAAATAGGTTTTCCTGTGAAAATCATGGTGGTGGGGATGAGGTGGGGTATCTCTTAGTCATTGCTGGTAAGATTCTTGCCAGAGTCCTTCTTAACAGGCTGATCCTTTGTTTGAATTATGATCATCTAACCAAGAGACAGTGTGGCTTTAGGAAGGGCTGAAGAACTCTCAATATGGTGTTTACTGCTCCACAACTCCAGGAGACATGCCAGGAGCAGAACAGAAAGTCCGTACAGGTTAGTTGATCTAACAATGGTGTTTAACGCTGTAAGTCACGAAGGCTTGTGGAAAATTATGGCAAAACTGGTTGCCCAGAGAAGTTTATCAGTATTGTATTTCAGTTTCATAATGGCATGCTTGCTCATGTTCTGGATATGGATGATGCACTCACACTTTCCCAGGCACAAATAAGTGATGCAGGGCTGTGTGCTTGCTCACATGCTTTTTGGTATGATGTTTTATGTGATATTTTTGGACACTTTGAACCAGGACAAAAATGGCATCAAAGTAAACTTCTGCACTGATGCTAAATCACTTAACTTAAAATGGCTACAAGCCAAGACTAGGGTGGACAGATAGTTGGTGTGCTTCTTTTTGTTCACAGATGATTCTATACTCAATGCAGTTTCTGAGGTTGAGATGTGACTAAGTATGGATCAATGTTTCCTCTGCTTTTGCTAATTTTGGCCTAATGATTAACACCAAGGAGACAGGTGTTCACCAGCCAGCACTATACCATCCATACATGGAACAGCAAATGGGGAGATTTTGAATGCTATGGATAAATTCACTTACCTTGTCAGCAGACTTTTCTAGGGATGTCCACATAGATAATGAGGTTTATGCATGCATTGTTCTGTGTTTGGGAGGCTCTAAAGTAAGTGTGAAAAGAAGGGGTATTAGGCTGCCTAATAAACTGAAGGTCTGCAGAATCATTGAACTGAGTTCATTGTTGCATGCCTGTGAAACATGCCAGGAAACTAGATTGTTCTCATTTGAATTGTCTTAGGAAGATTCTGAAGATCGCTTGATAGATCCCTCTTCTCAAGCTGAACTGCCAAGCATTCATACTATACCACAGAGAGTAGAACTCTGATGGGTTGACTGTATCATTTAAATGCCCAAAGGAAGTTTGACCAAAAGACTATTTTACAGAGAACTCACACAAGTCGTGTTCACATGGAGATCAGAAGTTATACAAGGATACTCTCAAGGTTCTTCTGAAGAACTTTGGAACTGATTGTGAGGCATGGGAGATGCTGGCAAAGGACGGCCCAGTATGGCATGCTCACATGAAAGAAAGTTGGCTGCACTCTATAAGTAAAGAAGAATTGCAATACCTCAAAAGAAATGTGAGGTGTGCAAATTTAGACATCACTACAAATGTTCACATGAATTACTTATGCCTGACCTGTGGAAGAATCTTTTGAACTTGTATTGGTCTAATCAGTCACAGTTAGACACACTGCACCTTGACCCTGACAAAGTGATGACATTCTGGTCCTCTTTGAGAACAAAGGACAACAACCAACCAACCATTTATACAAAATGAAACATACCTTACTCTCAAGGAGCTTTATATTCTATGGGCATAGGAAGGATACCTCAGGTATATGCATGTATATACATATTTATTTATACACAAAATGAATACAAGTTAATGGGAGTAATAAAGGCACTAACAGTAGAGGTATTAGGAAAGCCCACCCATGAAAAGGTAGCATTTCATCTAAGTTTTGAAGAAAATCTGGGATTCTAGGAGGTAGAGGTAATAAGTGAGGACATTTCAGGCTTGGGGATAGCAGATTAAAAGGCACATGTAGAGGCATGAAAGAAAAGCAAAAAGCTAAAAAGATCTAATTGTTTCAAGTCCACTTGATCAAGGATTCATTGATTTTCACAATCAGAACTTCTCACACTTTTTCCTAGATGACCTCTCATATATAAACAATAAGACTTGTTCATTAAATATATCAACTGAGAGACACATTTGACATGATAAAGTAGATTTCTCTACTAGGTAAGAGAAAAACAACAAAATGAAGGCTGAACATAATTCTAAATGTTTAAAAATAAAATATATCAGAACTCAAGAAGTTTCCTTTTCTATTAAAAGTTTTTGTAAACTGTAATACCATACATACATACATATATGTGTATGTGTGTGCATGTATAACCTTACAGAAAATAGAAGGAAAATAGTTTCTTCTATTTAATTAATAGTACATCTAAAAGAAATACATCTAAAATAAATATAATGCAGAATGAAAATGAGAAGTATGAGCAAAAATATCTACATATCAGGTGATTCCAAAAATGTTGGAGTTATAATCATGCTATTAGGCAAAACAAGAATAAAAATTCATGTGGAGAGGAAAACTAGGGACTTAAGTACCACCACCACCCCAGTGCAGGTTTTCATCTTTTCACACCTAGACTATTTCAGTAAACTTCTGATTGGCCTTTCTGTCTCAAGTTTCTCACTACTCCAGTCTACCATTCAGCTGTCAAATTGATCTTCCTCCTGTACATATCTGACTATGTCAACACCACCCTCCTATCCTGATTCCATGAACTTCAATGATCCCTTATTACCTTCAGTATCAAATATAAAATCCTCTTTTTGACTTTTAAAGCCTTTTGCAACTGGGCCCTTTTGGTCATCCCAGTCTTCTTACACCTTACTCCTATCCATGTATTCTTAAATTCAGTGATGAATTTTCACAACACTTGTGGGCACAAGACACTGTCTCTAAGACAGTGAATTTTCAGAATGTCCCCCATGCTTGGAATTCTCTCCTTCGTCAGCTGCAACTCCAGGATTCTCTGACATTCTTCAAGATTCTATAAAAATCCTTTCCTGATCCCCTTCAGCCTCTCTGCTATTGTATAACCTTATATGTGGTATTATCTTATGTATTATCTCCAATTTAACCTGCATATACTTTATTTGTATATAATTCTTTACATGTTGTCTCCTAGTACTCAGTACAGTACCTGGTATTTAGGAGATACTTTATAATTGCTTGTTGACTGACTTTTTGCTCAAAATAAAATACTAAGGCTAATAATTATATAATAGCAGCAATGTGATTGGATATGCTTCATTATTTTTGAAAATATTGGTTTAACATTTAGTAATATAGTAATTTGAAAATTGAACTTTAATTTCTGTTTATTTTGATATTTTGTTTTCATGGCTGTTATAGTAAAAAGATAAATAGATTCAAGTAGAAGAAGTACAGGACTGGCTCTGCTTACTTAATCATAATAATCATTTTTAATCCTAATCATCAATTATGCAAAGGTTTTTGTTTTAATTCAACTAGTTACATTTCCATCTTTCCCGATGTCAATTGTTTTCAAAAACTAATCAGAAGGTGTTGCATTTTTTTATTTGTAATAAATGGGTTCCAACTGACTGAAACCCTTTATGTGAAAGAATTTTAAATGGTCTGGAAAATTCTCCTATTTTTTTTAAGTGCGAAGATGATTTTTATAGGTGACACATTTACATCATTTTCAATTACTCAGAGAGGAGAGAATAAGAATGTAGGAGGAAAGGATGGTCAATAGTGTCACATTCTGCAGAGAAGTTAAGAAGGATGGGTACTGAGAAAAAGATATGAGATTTGACAGTGGAGAGATACTTGGTAATTTTGAAAAGGGCAATTTCATTTGTAAGAGGAATGAAGGATAAGGAGTCATTTAGGAACCTGGGAGACTAAAAAATGCTATCTGCATCCAGAGAAAGAACTAATAAATAGAAGTATGCATAGAAT
Organism: Petaurus breviceps papuanus; assembly: GCF_028583685.1. Lineage (NCBI taxonomy): Eukaryota > Metazoa > Chordata > Mammalia > Diprotodontia > Petauridae > Petaurus > Petaurus breviceps. The sequence goes on from NW_027186390.1 coordinate 1,676,526, forward strand.
ATATATACACATATACTGTATGTATGCATGTAGATCTATATGATATTTGTATTTATCTACATATACACCTATATGTTCCTATTGGTAGCCATCTCTAGGGTGGGGGTGGGGAAGATAAGGGGAAAAAAAGAAAAAAAATAAATTTACATGAGAATTTTGTTGTATATCTGAAAGTAATAGCAAGTTGTGCATAGTAGATTTGCAATTTCATGTGTAATCTTTTTTATTGTGTTATGTTAGGGAAATGCTTGTTTTATTCCATAAGTTTTAAATAAAATACATTTTGAAAAGAGAACCATGGGAGAGTAAAAAGTATGTTGTTACCTCTAGTGGAGATAGGAAAGTTTGGTGAGTTTGGAATGGGTTTGAGGGGAAAGATAATATAACATAATCTGAGATGTACATAACAATCCATGTCTGCTCATCCTTGGCTAATTACTCTTTCCCCCAGGGGCTAAAAATCAGTGGCTCTTACTCATCCATGCAAGCTATAAAGTGATCTGTGAGGACAAGGTATTGGTATGTTATGGGTGATAGGAGAGGACTGTCTTGTGAAGCTGCTGTAGGGTCCCAGGAACAGGTGAGGTTAAAGCTTTCCCAAGGGACCAAACAGGATGCTGCCCCAGGAGGACAATATTTATAGTAGATAAAGTGGAGAAGTACTAAGGTGGTTTTGGGGGGGAAAATGCATTCCATATTTCCACTATCTGATAGGTTGTGCAAACATTAATCAATCAATAAACACATTTTAAAATTAAGTCCCTACTATATGTCAAGCACTGTAGATATTGCTTGAGGTCAAGCCATGCCCATATATCCCCAGTGATGCTGACCCTCGTTTGAGAGACCATTTTTATAAAGCAGTAGAGCAGAAATGATGATGATGATGATGATGATGATGATGATGATGATGATGCTGTAACAATAGCCAGAATTTATGTGACACTTTGAGGTTTAGCAAAAAGCTTTATGTGCATTATTTCATTTGATGCTTGCAGTAATCCTGTGATGTAGGTACAATTATTATCACCATTTTAGAAATGAGGAAATGATGCTTTCAGAGTTTGTGACTTTCCCAAGATTCCACAGCTAGTAAGGGTTTGAGACAGGATTAGAAGACAGGTATTCCTGACTTCAATCCAATACTCTATCTACCATTTAGATATCAAAATTATTTACTATTTTAATAGCTATTTTTTAGGATCACCTATACCTCATATTTTATTAGAATTCCTTTGTCAAAGTTATAAAAAATATCTCCCTCCAT
>NW_027186390.1:1677802-1680056 GCF_028583685.1 Petaurus breviceps papuanus
GGGGAGTCAGGAAGACTCAACCCTTCTGAGCTCAAATCTGGCCTCTGATGTTTCTTAACTGCATGACCTGGGCAAGTCACTTAACCTTGTTTACCTCAGTGCCTCAGTTCTGTAAAATGAGCTAGAAAAGGAAATGGCAAATCATTCTAGTATCTTTGCCAAGAAAACCCCAAATGGGGTCATGAAGGGTCAGACATGACAGAAAAAAACTGAACAACAACAGATATACATAATATCAATCTATATCTGTCTATCTAATAAAATGCAGGTAAACGATTATTTTGGTCAAAAATTGAAAAGAGGCAGAAAAAGCAAAATGGATAATATTTGGGAAATTGCAAAATTATTTTAATGACCTCAAACTTCCCCCCAAAACAAAGAAGCATCTTTTTTTTAATAGCACTCTTCTCCCTGTATGACAGTTCATGGAACCCTGCAGTCTATGAAGAGGTGAAGTCAAAGATCTCTGAAAGGCAATGGAAAAGGATGTCGTGGCATGGGCAGGCTTCAACAATTTGCAAACATGGAATTTTAAAACAAACATGGAATAAGGATGCCATCAGAAATATGCAATTAGAAAACAAACATGAGACAGGTTGCAAGATCAATAGATAGTGGGAATATTCCACTGATGTCCTCAAAGCAGGAAATCTCAGGGAAGACATCCCCTTGTCCCCTATTCGCTCTATCTTTGTATGAGAGTATAATGGAATGGACAGGAATGGATAGCTTGGATTTGCAGAGGAGGGAATATCTGTGTCAATGAGTCAGTATCGTTTTGAGTGTCTGAGGGAAGGCCATATTTGACTCTTCCAATTTCACTATGTAGTTAATTTTCCAGATTGTTTCTTTTATCATCTAATGTTCTTTTCATTGCTTCCTGACTATATCAGGCTGCATTGTTTTGAATTTATATTTGGGAATTTTCCTTTTAGTTTTGTTCTGTTTTGCTTAAATTGATTATGCATTCACCCAGTTTAATTGTTTATATACTTTCCTGAGAGACTATATCATTGAAATGGACATTGAGATTTTTTTTTTAATTGACATGTTTGAACATGTTTCTTTTTGCCAGTATTGATGGATTTGATTGGTTACAATTGTCTGCTCTATGAATGTGGTCACTTGATGACCTCTTTTTCTCTTCTGTACCTTTCTTAGACCTGAGAATAGCCTCTCCAAGTAGATACTGGGATTTTATATCTTTTACACATTCATTTAATTAACTAGTTAGCTCAGTCAGCTATGTATTACAAATTTAACTTGGACTCTGTGACACAGTGTTCTTTCTGTTCTTCTGGAGCTCACAGCATTGGGGAGCGGGAAGGAAGACAGGAGAGAGATAGCTAACATTAATAACTGGACTTTTTATGACTCTTTAAGGTATACAAGGTATTTTACATATGGAATTTCATTTGATTGTCATAGCAACCTGGTGAGTTGGTACAATTATTACCCTCAGTTTAGAAATGTGGAAACTGAGACTGACAGAGTTTAAATGACCTTAGTTCAACAGCTATTTCCCGACTCTGAGTTCAACACCCTATCCGCTATGCCACTTAGCTGCCCAAACTATTTACTAAAGCTCTTTGTTACTGATGAAAAAGTTGGAAAATTGGCAATATACATGTATAATAAGTATATGACATCTATAATAACAAATGTGCCATGAGTATATAATATAACCAGAATGCAAATATATATATGTGAAATAACTACATAAATATAAATTAAATAAAATATATTAAATAAATATATTAAAGATGCTGGTGGTCCTTTAATGTTTGAGACAGCATATTCTAGTAGAAAGAGCACTGGTTATTTAGTGAAAGGAAATAGGTCAGAACCTTGACCTACTGCTTTCTACCTTAGGGAAGTCACTTAGACATCCTGGACTTCAGTTTCCTAACTTGTAAAATGGGGGATCGAATTAAATTTCTTTTGAGGTCCCTTCAAGCTCTATTTCAGTGACTCTGTGATGCTGAAGCTGAGTTAAATCCAGATTTCAATAAATGTACTGATTTGCTATTCCTTTGGTATTAATTCTGTTCTAATTCTATTTTGCTAGTAAATTCCCTGGTTTTTTAAAATAAAAATATCTATGTTTCTTGAAACAGCCATTTAAACTTTTGTTTTCTTGTCATATCAACAAGTTTTTGTATAAAATGTGACTTTAACAATATTCATTACTCTGAGGTGACAGAGAAAGAGAGAGAGAGAGAGAGAGAGAGAGAGAGAGAGAGAGAGAGAGAGA
>NW_027186390.1:1680066-1694305 GCF_028583685.1 Petaurus breviceps papuanus
AGAGAGAGAGAGAGAGAGAGAGAGAGAGAGAGAGAGAGAGAGAGAGAGAGAGAGAGAGAAATAAAAAAAATTGTTAGCTTTAATGTGATCCAACTGAATGAACAGATGTGTTTTATGCAGCAAAGCCCCATCCATGTTGTTTCTATTGTTTGGGTTGTTTGGAGAAAGAACCTAGTCCTGCTGGATGGTGGATTAGGAGACTTGCCAATTGCATTTAGGGAATGAAATCTTTTTATGCACATTTTGTTCCTCTTGTCTCACTGCCCTGGCTTTATGGGTGAAAGAGGTTTTTGGGAAAGATGATTAAACTTGTCTGGGCTTTGAAGGTTTGTTATTTTTTAAAGTGCTTCCATTTTTTCCCTTTCTCATTTTGGAAGGGGTTAAGACATGCTTGCCATTATATTTCAAAATGCATGAGACCCATTAAAATTCCATCTGGTCTTCAAAATGTCCACACAGGCCCTTCCTGATTTTGCCATGACTACCTCCTTTCTGTCTTGTCCCTTGTCACCTTCCATCGCTTCCCTTGTCTCATGACTAAGAGATCATAAGCATCTGCCTGCAGAAAATTGACTCTCAATCTTTTTGTGAACATGAGTTTTCATTCAAGGGAAACCAAGAGATAGAAGTCTTTCTTCCATTGAGCAGACAGGAACTGAATGAAGCCTGTAAATAACATTTATTTAGTACCTACAACAAGCACGGTACTAGTCACTGTGAGGGGACCAAAACAAACAGTAGAGGACATTGAGATGCTTTTGATTTAGTTTGGGAGGTAGAATACACAGCTGAGAAAGATAATTCAAGACTTTAAAGAGCAAATGATCTAGTATGAATTAACATGACTGATTCAACACTGATTAGGCACCAAGGTAAATGAAATACTCCATATCCTCATAATTCAGGCAAATGAAAATGATTTAATTTCCAAGTATCTCACATCTAGTAATCCTAATGGGTATAGAAAAAAGTAATTGAAATACTTCACTAGTTATCTTGATGGAGACAGAGGGAAAGAAAGGGAACCAATTCTGTACTTTTTTTTAATAGGAAAACCTTAAAGTAATTTTTTTTTCCTGTATTGGACATGAAAACAATGTTTCCCTGATACTGAGCAAATGTTTTAAGAAGGAATTTAATGCAGGTGAGGGTACAGTCTTTTAATATGGAGACCATGTCTACCTAACATGTTTAATTAGCAAGTATATGTTGCTATGTTGAGCTGAATTTTCCAGGCAGACTTCTGGACTGGTTGCCTTAAGGGTCACATGCAACCAAATTTCCATTCCAGTTAGCTTCCTAAGGAGTTGATGTTTAGAGGAAAACAATACTTCAAAATCCACAAGTGAATCAAGACTTCCCAGGTCTGTTGGTTCAAATTACAGCTCTTCCTACCCCTCTTCTCTCCACAGGGTGGGGGTGGGGTGGGAACAAAGATAAATTCTTGAACCATTTTTAACAATGTGGTCAAGGAAATTAAATCACACATTTAAGTGTTTTGAAAATTTTGCAAAATCAATTTCCCTCTTCCTTTTTAAATTTTTGCTTCCTTTCTGTGAAATAGATCTGCAACTGTTCCTACATAGGGAAAATAAAGTGGGTAGTTAATCAAATTATATATACATTTTCAGGCAAAAACTTTATCATTGAGTAGTTATTTTTTTCTTTTGGGGTAAGGGAAGGCATGAGGTGGAATTATCTACACTAGCTGTTACATTTATTAAATAATCCATATAATTGCTTAACTTTCCACTTTACTCTGAGTATAGCATTGAAGGTTCATTTTTTGTTTCTTAAATTCAGACTTGGTTACTGGGAGTACTTGCTGGTAAAATGGTAATTTAATTAAAAATATATGGTATTGATTCATCTCTAACATCAAAAGTCAAATTCAATAATTGCCAGATAATAGTTTCTTTGGAATTTCTTCTTTTCACTTAAAAATGACTCGGAACTAACTTAATTTCTTATTTTCCTACTTTAAGAAATATCTAGAATATTGGTATATACAAATCCTTATATCATGAATCTTTTAAATCTTAAATAGGGAAACTTAAAAGTATATTATTAAACAGTAGATTGCTTTGCTTCCCTTATGGTATTTCTGTGCAATTGGAAATGCAGTATTCTTTTTTATCCTGAAAAACTGAATAATCAATAAATAATTATTCAGTTAGTTATTCAGTTAAGTTTATTGTGCCAGGTTGCTAGCAAGTACCTTGTATTTTTTTTTAATAAACCCACACAAAAAAACTTAACAGAAACAAAATCAGTGCAAACTCCTAAATTAGTAGGGTTAAAGTCTAGTATCACTAATGAGTAAATAATTTGTTGAATGTGATCGAAACAGAGAAGCAACTGGGGCAGTGGATTCTAAGAGAAAAGATTTGCCCATTTTCTTCTTGTAAGTGACTACAAGAGCTAGGATAAAAACTCACGTTCCCTTGAGATTACATCCTATTGTTTATTAAGCCATATTTTTTTCATGCGTCTTTGAAATGAAGGGTGTTGGATTTTGATTATTTAACATTCTATAAACTATGCAGAAAATTATAAGGTGGGTACTCACATCTTTGAGTCCTGTATTAGGCTTCCCATTGAATAAATATAAACATATTAGCTTAGTCTCTCTTCTGAGCTCCAGTCCTGTATCGATTATTTGTTGTCAATAAGACATCTCTGTTTGGATGTCCCATTGGCAACTGTCTCACAATACATAAAAGCAAACTCTATTTATTTTACTAAACTTTATTCTCCATCTGACTTTATTCTTTCTGGCTATGGCAACCACATTTCTCCTAACCCCCCCCCCCATAGTTCATAACATTAGGGTTATCTTTGCCTCTTCTATCTCCCTTCAGATTTCCTGTCCAATCAGATATTATATCCTGTAAGTTTCACCTTGGAACATCTCTCTTGTCTGTTACCCTCTTCTCTATTCCCATCATTGTCATATTATATAGGATTTCATTATTACCTATCTAGACAATTTCAATTGGTCCCTTACAGATCCTCCCAGTACTCTTTCCAATTAATTTTGCTGCTGAATTGTTTTTTTAAATGTATAGATCTCATTATATGTTGACTTTGAATCACAAAAACCCAAGTTCAAACTTCACTTTTCATAATTGCCAACTACGTGAACCAATGAAAGTCTCTCTAATCTCTCAGAGCCTTGGGTTCTTTCCATAGTACTCTCATGCAGTTTTGTTGTGAGATCAAATATATTTAAACACCTTGAAAAATTTGAAGTGTTGCATAAGAATCAGTTATTATTATTAAAATTTTGAGCCATCTTTTACAAAATCTGTTTAGCTCACTCTTCCAACCAGGGTGAACCCCAGGAACACCAAAAATTAACTTGTGTCTTAAAAAATAATAGTTCATTATAGCACTAAATCTTTTACCAGCCTCTCTCTTGTGGAGTCTAGTAATGCTGCCAGTAATGATCTTCCATCCCTTGATTGACCCCTGGAGCTAGTTGACTCATAGCCCTCAATCCACACCTAAGGGAAATTGTAGGAAATTACAGGAAATTGTCATTTTTCTTTCCAATTTTTTTTTCAATTTTACTGATGGAAATTCCTGCTTTCTCTTGTAATAATATTAAACTCCACACTTCTAGAGTCTTTTTTACTCTATATCCTCAACATTATTTTCCCCTAGACTACTTCTAGAGTTGGTTGAATTCATGGACTTCCACTCATTAGGGGGTAAGGAGAAGGTTTCATCTGTTTAAACACTGGCAGAGGTGAGAATCAGTGACCTCTGTAGATGAAGCTCTTTTCAATCTGGGTTCTACCGTCCTCAGTATCTGCCACCTTTCTTCTCTCCTGAGGTCTATGGTTGGTTGATTTTATGAGTTAAGACTCATTCAGGTAACAAGATATTGCTAGGGCACTGATGTAGTACTAAGACCCCCAAACTAATACTTACTTCTATAATAGCCATGAGGACAAGTAGCTCTGGCTCTAATCCAATAGTCTAGCCTGTGTTAGAGGAGCTGAAGATTCTAGGAATGAAAGGATTTGAAATGGTCTTCTGTTACTTTTTCTATAAAAACTGTTGTGAAGTTTTCCTCTTCTTGGTGCTTCTGTTTATATGGCATTGTTAAATGTCTTTATTGCTGATCTGAGGTACAAAGGAAATGACTGAGACAAGGCTGTTTCTTACTATACTATTTTGAATTCCTCTTCCAACTCCCTGTTGAATGAATAAATATTGGGAGAAAATAGTGATTATTATTCAATCATAGAGCTGAAGAGGAATCCTATGGAACAAAACCATCCAAATTAGAAAGAACACGGTTCCTGTAATCTCTCAGTGTGTTCTATATAAGTGGTTCATTTTCTTCTTATAAACAAGCTCTTTTTTTACTCTGATGAAATTCTCTGTTCTTATAATTTAAAACTGTCTTTTCTGTTTTCATAGTGACTTTATTTATGAGAAGACAGTAGTGTCCTATTTTTCAGGTCCGCTTTTTTTTTTAGTAGATAAGTTACATTTTATTTTATATTTTTCAGTATTAAAAAATGTTTTAGTATTTCTTGTTGTCTCATAGGACCACTGATTTCTGTTTGATACATTCTAGTTTTTCAGGGAGTCTATTACTTGAGTAAGGTTTTATGTCCCCTGTACTAAGCTGTTTATTTTCCTCGTAAGTTTTCTGCAAGAGCCTTTATTTCTTTTCCAGTTCTTTCCCCTAGTGCTCTCATTTCATTTATAATATTTCAAAATTCTTGCTTTATTTCTTCCCAGAATTTTAGTTAATTTTGTACTCACAGTTAATATTCAAGTCTTTTTTGTGTCTTAATTCTCCAAACTTATTCCATCATACCTTCTTACTGTGGAAGTTCACTGCCCATTTGACCACTTCCCCTTAGTGGTTCTTTCTTTCTAGAATGTCAATTTTAAGGAAATTGCTCAGGTCTCTGGACTTTCTTCACCATGCCCCCATAACGCTATATTTTCCCTCCCCACTTTACTTCTCCCAAATCCCCTAATTTTAATCTCCTTTTTATGTTTCTTTTCTCCATTAAATTGCAATTTCCTTGAAGACAAAAGCTGACTTTCTTTGTGTTTGTCTTTGTATTTACAACATTAAATACAGTGCCTGGCATATCATAAGTACTTTAAAATACTTTTGATTTGATTAAATGTTATTTTCTTCCTCTGGGATTTTTCTTCTTGGATATTCCCAGATCCATAGCATACACATGTATACATATATGTATATAAGTACAAGTACCCATATATACATAAATATATGTGCATACACACACAAACACACACACATGTACAGGTGTCATCCAACAAATTTTCTTGAATTAGTCCTTTATGTTAGGATCAGGCTCTGCACACTCCTTAAAGGAATAGTCGGTCAGTGTGTAATCTCAATCTTAATAATGTGGTCTTCTTCTTTTAGTTCCTCTAGGTATTAAGTACTGTGCTCTTCAAGGATCTGAGTCCAATGAACTGCCAACTTTTAATGTCATAAGTAGTCTAAGAATTGATGACTTTCTTCCTGATTTGAACTTTAGAGACTCCCACCCTTTGTTGGGCATATGTTTGATATAGCTTTAGGCTGGTCCCTGTCAAAGCTGTAGTAGATAGTCACTGGCCATTGTTCCTGCCAGCATGTTGGAAAGCTCCACAGGATCAGAATAACAGAACATTAGGTTTTCACTTATATTCATTTTCCCTGCCTCAGTACATAGCTGCATAGAATAGACTCCTATTCTAGAAGCCTCCTGCATGGGCCTTCCTGGATAGATCTCTCTTCCCAGTGCATCTTGATCCCTGGTTGTAGCAACTTGAGCTAGAAAAAAAGTACCCACTATTGTTTCTTCTTGAATTTCTCCATTGCCTCTTTATCTGGTACTCTTCCTTGATCTTTACTAGAATAATGGTTGAGATAGCTGGTTTGTAACTGCTTCCTCTAAATTCACCATATTTACTAGTCTCCAGAAGGTACTTTTAAAGATTCTTTGTCTATTTGTCTCCATGTTTAATTATATTTGCTCATTTTACTTTTCCTTATAATATATATATATATATATTACACATACATGCATACATATATATGTATGTGTGTGTGTATAAAGTTTTCCTGTGTTGGCCTTTTCAGTCATTCAGTCAACAAACATTTGTGATATGCCTACTATGTGCTGGGTGCTGTTATATCCACTGGGGATATAAAAACAAAAAGAGAAGGTCCTAATGCAAAGTAGTTTACTATCTATTGGGAGAAGACAACATTAAAAAAGCTAAAAACTAGTATATGGAGGAAGGAAAGGCACCATGTGTGGGGGCCATGATTAACTTCCAAGGAAGGCACAATTAAAAAAAAATTAAATTTTCTGTAAAAATGGAAGAACCAAGTTAGATGTGACAAATCTCCTAAGAGTTTCACTTAATACCAGATGCAGAGGAGAAATGTTTTATTTTTTATTTTGTTTTTCTTGTGCATCATGCTTACTTAACTATATTTGAAGAGAGGGAAGAATTTGTGAGATTTTCTAACAGATGAAGGAAGAGAAGTTGAAATTTCATTTCCAAAATCAGTCTGTGTGGAAATAACTTCAGTATCAGCAAACATCATTATGAAATATTTCAGGCAGCATTTTAATAATTTTAGTAAGTATCTGTGTCAGGATCTGCCCAGCTCACTCCTTAAGGAATCCCCAAGCCAGGCTTCTTTTATCCCAATTTATCCTAATCAGCATAGTAATAGAGCCTTACTGTCAAACACAGTATGATTAACTGTAAGTCCTTTTTTTATATATAGTGTTATGGGAGGAACTTAGAAATGCCACTGAGTAAATTGAAATTTATGTCTGCTAGGAATTATAGAATTTTCCCATGATTCCCCAAATGGCATTTGGCTAATGTAACTAACTCCCATGGGAGAATGGATGACAGCTGACCTTAGGATGAGAGAATCTTGGGTTCAAATTCTATACCTGACACAAATTGGCTGTGTGACCCTGGGAAAATCACTTAAATTTCAGTACCCTAGGCAAGTCTCAAGACTAAGTTGAAGAAGACTTGGTAGTCTTTATGGGAATTTCCTTATACCAATGGACCAAATAATAATAATAACATATACAAAATTATCTAAATTCTATACTTCTAGATGTGAGTTCAAATTGAATACGATTTGAAGGTATATATTTTGTTTCAGATACAATGATACAGTAATAGACTATATCAGTCTCTATGTACTATTTCCTTGAATTACATATTATCATTATTTATGATAAGGGGATACTCTGGGTCAATTCCTTCTAGCATAGATAATCTTATTTCACAGAAATTTAAGATTTTGAAACTGGAAAGGTCCTTAGCTATCATTTAATCCAATTTCCTCATTTAGTAGATGAGTAAACTGAGTCCCAGAGTTTGGAGTGATTTGTCCCAAGTCAGGGGCAAATTAGTGGCAGAGTTGGGTCTAGAACTCAAGTCTCCTGACTATCTATCTTTCCCATTCCATTTTTATCAGAATATACCACTAACATCAATATGAATGAGTATATTCTTCATAAGCACCTAATGTAATGCATACTAAAAGGTAGGCTGTTCTTAAGTGATATGAGTCTTTTACATTTAATTCAGTTATTGCAACTGATTAATGAGGTGTTTTTGAAGAACCTGGATTTCTGATATTTGGAGATATTGGGAATTTTGAGAGGCAGGGGGATGTAATGGAGAAAACACTAGACATGGAGCCATTAGAGACCAAGATTACGTTAGAGTATTCCTTAAATTTGCTGACGTTCAATTTGCACACCAACAAATTGGGAGCAATAACATTAGTAGCATTTATCTGACACAGTTGTAGTCAGGATCAAATGATAATGCACATAAGGTACTATAAAACCTCAGAATGAAATTTAAATTTTAGTCATTATTAACATCTGTGTGTTGTAATATATATGATAAAGTAGTGCATCTATCCTATCTAGGAACTGAAGAAAGAGTAACACAAGGAGTGAGGAGTGGTATTGCTCAGATTAATTTTACATTATTCTGGGAACTATAGGTACATACATACATACATACCTATACACACATACATATATATATGTATATATGTATATATGTATATATATATATATATATATATATGAACTGCCTCTTAATCTTCTTTATGTCCCCAGATGAACTAGATACATAATTTCAGGAAGTTTGAAGTATTGCTCCCCAAACTATTTACATCTTTAGTTTAAATATGCAAGTGCTTTGAGCAAGTCACTTAATTTTTTGCTGGCCCACACTTTCCGCCTTTGTAAAATGATAATTAATTGAAAAAATTATAGCAGGACAAGAGACATATGTCTTGAACTATGAGGTCTGCTCCTTCTAAGTTTGCTCATAGATCATGATTTATATCCCAATGTTTCCACTTGTATTTGAATGATTGGCCAGTCACATAATCTATAACAAAAGAAAGATAATGTTTTCTAAAATAAATTTTTTCAAAGAGCATTTTTTTTTCTTCATTGGCCTTGCAACAGATAATGATTTTTTAAAAATTATTTTCTGGTGCTTGTTATAATTACTTATTGGTAGATGATAGGTGAATTCCACCTATCAAATGATAAATTGTAGGTGGATGATAAATTTCAAGTTAAATTTTGCTCTCATTGGGTATATATAAACTTGCATTGATTTAACCTATTCCCACAGTGCAATCACTACTCAGACTAGATTCATAAAGACTTATCTTCCCAATTTGCCAAAATTAGTTTTAATTGTTAAATTAGAATGAGAAGCACCATAACATTACAAAGAGATTCCTAGACTTGGATTCAGAAGAAGCTTGGTTTTAAATCTCTCTTCTATCACTTCATGGTTGTGTCATCTTGGACAAGTCACTTTACTATGGACTTTAATTTCCCCATCTGTAAAATGGTGATAATTATATTTGAATATATAATACCTCACAAAATTTTTATGAGGCCTAAATATGATAATGTATAGGAAGTGCTTTGAAAATTGCAAATCATTATATTAATGTGAATTATTATTAATTTTGAGATATGAAATTGATCATTTGATTACCAAAAGTAAACCAGAAGGCCTTTATTCCAGGTGGGGCACATTTTGCTATCTTGAATTAGGTTGATTTACTTTCATAGAATTATAAATTCCAAGAATTTATGCTTAAGAAGGATCTTAGAAGATGTCCTCTACAATCACTCCATTTTAATAGATGAAAGAATTGATACTCAGAGTTGTCCAAGGTGACAGAAGCCAGTTAGAAAACCTAGACCAGAACATATTTCTTGAATCCCAGGATAGTTGTGTTTCTACTATGCATCATGACACTGGGTGAGGTGTTTTTTGTTTGTTTGTTTTGTTTTTAGAGTGATTTTCCATTAATAGATGAAATTTAAAAAATATTGTGTCAGGCATGGTGCTTAATGCTAGGGATAAAACTAGGCAAAGTCACAGAATCTTTGCTCTCAAGTAGCTTACATTCAAATAGGAGGAGACTCCATCATAGAGGAGTGATGGCTAGGGAAGGGAATTTTGGTCTGGTGAATCATAGATATGGTTGACCAAAACAGTGCAGTCAACTGACAAACATTTTTCTAAAATGTTACTGTTGATTTGAGTACTGTTTCCAGAGCAAGAAGTGGGAATCAATGGGTGTGACGGTGCAGCACATGGTGGAAAGATGGTCTGATTAGATAGATGAACAGGGTGGGAAAATAATCTCATATGTCCAGGTAGATATGCTGGATTAGACAAATTTTCACTCACTCAAGAGAGCTCATTTCCACTGTGGGAATTTTAAAGATGAGTTGATTAACTTCTGCAGGGAAGCCTTTGGGCCTTCTTATTAGGAGAGAGATCCAATTTTTCTGGTTGATGAAGCAAGGATGCTATAATGACATTTAGAAATCATGCCTGCTTATGTAGTTCCTATTTTCAATTCCAATGGACTATTTTTTGACAAGTTTAATACAGCAGAAATAACTCTTAGGCTGTTTCACCTTTGAGTTAAGGAGGAGTAGAGTAGGGTGAGTTGTTTCAAAGTCATCATTAAATTCTTGCCAATTGTGCCTGTATTAGGATGGTGAGGGTAGAATTGACAACAGAAATGGTGGAAACAACCATGAATTTTTCTTCCTCTAGAGAAAAAGTCTGTGATCAGTATTCTAATTTCCATTGTCCTAGATACCACTTGAAGTATGTTTAATGATCAGTTTTTGAAAGCCAGTTCAAAACTATTTTTAAAAATTCAATTATATATATATATATATATATATATATATATATATATGGCAAGAAACAGTTCTATCAGTTCTAACTTGACATATTTTAGTAGGCTATTGGCTTCAAAATATGAGAAATGGATGAAATGACACTGTCATTTCTTAGAAAAACTTAATGGGTATAAAATTACTTAAATAAGGTGGCTGAAGAGTCCAGAAATTGTCTTAGTAAGCTAACATTTGATTTAACACTAAACAAAGACACATGGCAGTCAAGGAAATGCTGGTTTCAAGTACAAACTTATTGACAAAACTTTATGCAGCATGATAACATGAATCCATGCTCTTGCAGAGAAGGCTCTCACGCTACCATTGCAGGCTTGTCTCTTTTGATCTCTAAGATGTTCTGTTCCATTTTGTGAGTCCTTAACACCAGCATTGCTGACTGGCAAGAAATAGCTTTTTTGCCATCACAACCATAAAGATATGCCCATGTAGTACTGACTAAAGCAGAAAATGATCTCAACAAGAGGGCTGGTGAGCTCTCTGAGGATGAAGTGGAGTGTGTAATCACTCTTATGCAGAATTCTTGGCAATACAAGATTCCAGACTGGTTTATAAGCAAACAGAATGACATAAAGGATGAAAAATAGAAATGGCTTCCAGCCAACAGTCTGAACAGTAAGCTACATGAAGATGTGGAGTGGCTGGAGAAAATTTGGGTATATCAAAGCCTTGGACACCTATGTGGTAACTGGATTGAAGGCACCAAGAGTACACACTGCCAGGGTCCCAATTCATGTATATTCAAGAAAAAGTAAGTTTCCACTGGCCTTATCTGTTAATAAATAGTTAATTAAAAAAAAGAATTCATGATGTGTCATGATTTTTATAAATAGCAGAAAACAGTGGAGGGCAATTAACCCACAGGGGAAGCTCTGACATGATATCAACTACTCTAGATGATAATGAGAACACTGATAAAATATTTTTGAAGAGGACAATAAATAGATGTGAAATATATATTGCATATATGCTGGCATTTCTGTTCCATTTGTTTATATGTAAAGAAAGGAAAAGATCATAGATAGTCATTAACCAAGAAGCTTTCAACATCTACTGACTCATATGCTGACTTTCTTATCTCTATAAAATTTTTTATAGGAATGTTCCATATTTAGGGCATTGCTAATGAAAATATTAGAAAAGAGTCAGTATTCTTCATAGACATGACATGTGTTTGCTCCTCTCATGGAGTATGTGTTTTGTAATATCCAAATGGAAGAGGTTCCCTTGGGGAGGTTTTCAAAATGTTCCTGTTTTCAGATAACACCACGTTCACTGCATCAAGTCTTAGAACACTGTCAGGATTTCTTTCAAAGAGATCCACTGCCACAAAAAGACCCTTTCCTAATAATCCACAAAGAAAAATTATCCCAGGTAGGTGAAGAATGTATCTTCTCTATGACTTATCATCACATTATTACTTACCCCTTAAGTTGGTGCATCAGAATATAAGGATAGACTCTTTCCACAATTATCTCTATAACTCCACGGTGCCCGCCTCTCTATCCTAGTTAATACATTAAAATGAGATTTATTGCAGAATTGACCAAGATGAGGAGTGTGGGCTGAATCATACTTAAGAAATTGCAGTGACAAATTTGAGTCATTACAAGGTACTCCCTGCTTCCAAATCCTATCCATTTAACAACGTTTCCTTTAGTAATGCCATATGATCATAAATTATGAAAGACCACAAGATGACAAGAATAAAAATTTTGAGCAACCCAAAGAACAATGCAAAAAAGCACAGGCTGCCATGTCCTTAAATATAGAAGATACCATCAAAAAGATATTTGACCAGAAAATTATTGGAGTTGGTCATGTAGTGAGAACAAGAGATTCAGATGGATAAACTGATTATTTCACTGGTGTCTTTATAGTATTTAAAGACTTATATAAAAGCCTCTAATTTAGCAGGTAGGTATTTAAAAAAGTAATTGTGGGAGCATATGGACAAGAACTGTATAGAATAAGAAATTCAAGAGTACTAGAATACTAATGTTAAAATGGACCTCAGAGCCTACGTAGTCCAACCCTTACTGTAATAAGTATCTTTTCTACCCAGCAAATAGTCAGCCAGATTTTCTTTGAAGACTTCTAGTGAGGCAGAACCCATTACTTAGATCAGAGGTTCCCAAACTTATTTGGCCTACTACCCCCTTTAAAAAAAATTACTCTGAGTCCTCCTAGAAATCTACTTTATTTGATCCTTTACCTTTTCTTTTAATTGGGTCGTTTAAAAATATAAAACATATATTTTAAAAAGATGCATCTTAAATTTAATAATTTATTGTAAATTTGTGTTTTTTTCCTGCATTGAAATTTTGATGATGCAATAATTGCATCATGTAACCACATAGTATTATATTGTAAACAAATCATTACATGCACATAATCCTGTTGATGCATACTGGAATTCCTGACAATGAGCAACATGCTTACTTGCCAACACTTGCTTGTTAAGATGGTGGACTTGACCACTGATAAGTTATAACTTGCACTGTGTATTTATTTGTAAAATTTTCCGAAAATTTTGGAAAAATATTTATTTGGAAAAATGTAATAACTATGATTTTAACAACACAACAGATGGAACATGTATGAATGTTTTTTTTCTTATGCTTTCACTGCTCCCTTATTTTTATTTAATGCCCCTCAACTTCACCTGAGGCTACTACTGTCTCCTCCATCATTTCAGTGCCCCCAGGGTATAGTATCACGCACTCTGGGAACCTTTGATAGATGATCATTAAGTCCTTCTACCTCTAAATCCATTATGTAGAGAGGAGGAATATGGTAAGAGTGATAGTGTATTGACTTCTGGATTTAAAGGAACTGAATTCAAATCTTGCCTCTGATTATTTTTTCCTCTGTGACTTTGGATAAGTCACATAATATGCCTACACCTCAATTTCATCATCTATAAAAGTAAGAATTTGGATTACTCAGTCTCTGAGGGACCTTCTAACTAGCTCTAGAGTTATCTATGACAGCAAGTTTTTCTTGCTAGCAAGACGAGTTATAAGCACCCTGTCCCTGTCATTTAGCCAAACTATACTTCTTGGTAATGTCTAACCATTATTCTTAGATCTTCCCTTTGGAGACAAGCATAAGAAGTCCCAGAAACCATTTAGATCAACCCATAATGAGGGGAAAATCCACTTTGCTTTATAGAATGAGGATTCGGCCTTTGCTTGATGACATGAAGTGAAGAGGAACCTATAATGAAGCAACTTATTCTACTTTCATATAGACATAGTTTTTAGGGAGTTTTTCCTTATTCTAAGGAATCTGCCCCTTTGCAACCCTCACTCATTGGCTGTACTTTTCTGCCCTGAAGCTAAGCCAAAAGAAGTCTCACCCTTTTTCTATTTGTCAGGTCTTCAAATATTTGAATATAGCTATCATAGCTATCGTATTACTTTTAAATCTTCTCCAGGTTAAATACACTAAGTTTCTTCTATGACTTCAAGGCCTTTTGTCATCCTGGTTGGCTGCTTTTGGACACCTTGAAGCTTATCAATGTCTTTCTTCAAATATGGTGACCAGAATTGAATATGTTACTCCAAATGTGGTAAAAAAAAAAAAAGACTTCAGCAGGACTATCAGTTTCTAACTTCTGCATGCTAAGCCTCTCTCTAGGGGTTTCAAGATTGCTTTAGTTTCTTTGGTTTATGCTGAGCCTGGAGTCAGGAAAATCTGAGTTCAAATCTGGGCTTGGACACTCACTAGCTCTGTTACCATGGGAAAGTCACTTAAAAATCTCTCTTTGCCTAAGTTTCTTCAAGTGTAAAATGGAATTTATAATGGTTCCTCTCTCCCAGAATTGTTGTGAAGATGAAATGAGAAAATATTTGTAAAGAACCTGGCACGTAGTAGGCACTTAATAAATCTTGCCTTCCCTCCTTCCTTCCTTCCTTCCTTCCTTCCTTCCTTCCTTCCTTCCTTCC
>NW_027186390.1:1694315-1760570 GCF_028583685.1 Petaurus breviceps papuanus
CTTCCTTCCTTCCTTCCTTCCTTCCTTCCTTCCTTCCTTCCTTCCTTTCTCTTTCTTTAATACAATATTTACTCATATAGATCTCACAGCTCACTACGACCTCCCAATAGCTGTTTAGTGATACCTTTCCCATTTTTTACTTATGAATTTGATTTTTGAGCCCCAAATATTTTATATTTATCTCTATTGTATTTCATCTTTTTTTTTTGTTTTATGCATTGATCTAGTTCAGGTGTGGGGAACCTACAGCCTTGAGATCACATGTGGCTTTCTAGCTCCTTGTTTGTGGCCTTTTGACTGAGTCCAAATTTTATAGAACAAATCCTTTTATTAAGGAGATTTGTTCTGTGAAGTTTGATTCAGTCAGAGGGCTACACTTGAGGTTCTAGAGGGGCACATGTGGCCCTCGAGACTACAGGTTCCCTATGCCTGATCTAGCTTGTCAAGACTTTTTTGAATCCTGGTTGTCAGTCAGTGTAATAGCAATTCCTCCCAAATTTGACAAGCATGCCTCTTCTGCCTTTGTCCAAGTTATTGACAAAAATGTTTTAAGTTCTGACTCCGATTCAGTATATTATCGATAGCTAATACTTATAATTTGTACCAAAGGAGGCAATTTCCACTGTAATAAGATCATGGATCCATAGCAATTTCAAAGTACACAAACCCAAGAGAGGATTAATGACATTTGTAAGTTCAAAGGATCATTTTTTAATGTTATCAGAATATCAGAATGTTTCTGCTGTGCTTTAAACTCCCTGTTTCCTTGATTTAAGTAATTTAAATTTAATTGCCCAAACATTTATTAATCAAAAATTCAAAAAGCACTTATTGAATGGCTACTAGCACTGACTAGGAGCTGGAGATGCCAATCCAATAGTCTCTGGCCTCAAGGAGTTTATAGTCTGTTACATATACAACACAGAAATAGATAAGTACACATAAAAGCACAGGTGATGAATTCACAGATCAGTTAGGTGGGTAAATCGTCATCCACTCTAGCTCACTTAGTCTCAATCAAATGGGAAGTAAGCAGCAGAGCCAGTATTTTAACCTAGCCCTCTGGAACCCAATTTAATTCTCTTCCAGTTAACCCTCCACTGTTATTAATAATTAAAATTGTTTTTAGAAATCCCGAAAAATTTGTCCTATTTTTCACATTTGTGGCTGTTCTTCCCATGTCCTCGATAAATGTAAATGGATTTATCAAACTGACTCAGTTGGTAGTTGGGCTTTTCAGTTGATCAAGAGAACTAACAGGAAGAAGGATTAGTGAAGATTGATCAAATACTTGAGCTGAGCCTTGAAGGAAGCTTAGGGTGCTAAGAGCTGAAGAGGAATAAGGAGTATTTTCCCAGCATGAGGGATAGTGCAAAGATATGGAGGAGGGAGAACGAAAAGCAAATTCAGGGAGCAGAAGGGAGTCAAATATCTGGGACCATAACCATGAGGTAAAGTAATATCACAAATATCTGGCACCAGCTTGGGAAGGGTTTAAAATGCTCTTCAGAGTTCCATAGAGAATGCACATTTTCAGTTCATTGTATTTAGAGGAAGTCTGTTAAATCACTGATTTAACAGAGGTGGTGAATCAGCCTTTATGATGGCCTTGGCTAATTCATTCATTAAATCTGGTGTTTCTGACAGGCTAAAAAATAGTTAATCTTTAAATTCATTATGTGTTCTACTCTTTCTGGGCCTTCTGTTAGAAATAGGCCTTATGTGCTATGGTCTATTTTCTTTAGGGTCTGTAGACCTTAATTTAGCAAAGAAATCAATTTTCTGACTGGATCCATGCTTTTACTATGCACCCACATAAATGGTAGGATTTCTTTTTGCCACTAGGTTATTAATCACAGACATATTCTATTCATTGCTCAATGACAAGTTCTACTCACATCATGTTCATTTCTGCCTTCATAGCTTTGCTCACACTTTCTTTGCCACTTAGACCAATAGCCCCACTATACTATACTAAGTTGGATCCTAGGGTTGATTAAACTTTCACCTCCTTCATGAAGCTTTCCACGAATACAGCCTGATCTATTTCTATTTTTTTGTGTTATTCCTTTTAGAAGATTGTCACATACAGCATTGTATTGCTATTTAACTGTTTCATTAACAACTATCTTGTCTTTCTGTTTAAAATTTAACACTCTTTGAGGGATGGATCTATACCTTATAATTTTTTGGTGACTTAGCTCCCCAGTAAGACAAAATGCTTTATTCATTGTCTAAACTAGGATTTGTCAAACTACAAATTTGGCCCTGGCCTGTCATTGTTCCCTTCAAGCTAAGAATGGTGTTTACACTTTAAAATACAATAAAATACAACAATTTAAAATAAAATAAAATAAATAAAATAACATTTTAAAATACAACAATCTAAAAACAATTCTAAATACAATTATTTAAAAATGGAAAAGAAAAAAACACACATTTTTATCTTGCTGGTCATATAAAAACAAGTAGAAGTCAGATTTGGCCTTTGTCCTGTAGTTTGATGAGTACTCATCTAGATTTAAGAAAAGTAAGAGAAAAAATGGTAATAATAATGTTATTTAAACTTACTTGTGTGTGTGTGTGTGTGTGTGTGTGTGTGTGTGTAATATGTTTCTGTACACATGGGTTTTCTGAAAGTAGCTTAAGGGAAACAGAGACAATACATATCTCTGGAATCTTTACCTCCACTCTCCTTCTTCTTGGTGTTGCTCGACTTCATTGGATTCCATGGACATCTCTCTAGTTATCAAAGCTCTCCTAATTCACAGATCTAAAGACCCTTTTCTCAATTCTCATCTCTCTTGATCTCTCCACAGTCTTTTATACTTGTCCACCATCTCCTTGATACTCTGTTCTCTCTAGATTTTTGTGACACTTCGCTCTCCTGGTTTTCTGCCTATCTATCTCATGGCTCCTTCTCAGTCTCCTTTGCTGGATCTTTACCCAGATCATTTCAACTAACCATGGACCTGGGAGGCTCAGGCTCTCTCCTGGGCCCTCTTTTTTTCCTCTATAGTATTTCACCCTCTGATCTCATTTGCTTCTGTGATTTCACTTTTTATCTCTATACAGATAATTCACAAATCTCTTTATCTTCTACTAATCCTTTTTCTTAGGTCTAGTTTCATATATCCAACTGCATCTTGCACATCTTGAACTATGTATTCTGTAGATATCTTAAACTCAACATGTCTAGATGAACATTGTTTTTTTTTTCCCCAAGACCTCCTTCTTCCTAATTTTCCTATTACTGTTGAGGATACCATCATCCTCCAAGTCACCAAGGCTTGCAACCCAGGTTTCATCCTCAACCCCTTGCTCTTAATCACTCTCAATATCCAATTATTGCCAAGTTATGTTGATACAAACATCTCTAGTCTCTTTCCCCTTCTCTTTTCTAACACTGCTACATAGTGCTGATACATACCCACATCAACTCACACCTGAACTATTACAATAGCCTAAATTTTAGTTTCCATATGTCAGTTTTCCCTATTCCAGTATATCTTCATTTAAACTGCCAAAGTGATTTTTCTAAAATGTAGGTCTGACTATACCATTAACTCAGTAAACTTTAGTGCCTCCCTTTTAAACTCCAGGATCAAACCCTGTTTTTGACTTTTAAAACCTTTTATAACCTGGTCCTTTCCTGCCTTCCCAACATTCTTATAGCTTTCTCTTATCTGTGTGCTCTGGGATCAAGTTACATTGACCTCCTTGCTGTTCCCCACACACATCATTTTGTATTCCAGCTTTGGGCCTTTTCATTGAGTATTCCACATGCTTGAAATGAAAGCTTTCCCTCATCTTCATCTTCCTGTCTTCTGTGGCTTCCTTGGCTTCTTTAAGTTCCTTTCCCAATCTCCCTCAATACTAGCTCCTTCTTTTTTATGATTATATCCATTTATCCTGTTTATGTCTTATTTGTACATAGTCATTTGCATATTATCTTCTGAATTAGACTGAGCTTGAGAATAGAGTCCTTTTTTGGGAAGGAAGAGAGGGGAGACAGGCTTTCTTCCTGTCTGTAATGCTTAGCACAGTGCCTGATATATAGTAAGTGCTTAATACATGGTTTTTAACTTACTAACTTCTCTCCAAGGAACACTGTGATTCCTGCCTTGAGGACAGTGAAGGACCATGAGACTGGCTGTTCTGTTCTGTAGTTTCTGAGCAGAGTACTAGTCTAGGATTACATATATATATATATATATATACATACATACATATATATATATATATATATATATATATTATCACACTCCAAAAAACACTTCTGGTCTAAGGACTTGATTTTGGTTCAAAACAAAAAGCTACTTCCCTGGCTACTATCTCTAAAAGTAGGATGTTTATGCCAAGCTTACATCTGCAGGTTTGCCCCATTCCTAGCAAATGCTAGTTAGATAAAAGACCATTATTGAGGATACTCAATAAATCAGTTTATCTAAGTGATTAGTAAATAGAAATTGGAGTGGTTATACAGATTTGAATATGCCAAAAAATACACAAAAGTAAATGTTCTTTTTAGATGGGAGCAATATGATATTTCAGTTTAATCAAGACAGAGGCCTAAATCTCATCCAAGAGGAAATTTCCCAAAGTTCAACTTCCCTACATGTTTATAGCTTCCAAAGTCTTTATCTCCTTTTTCACATATCTGGAAGTCATTCTCAAAGAGAAGTCTGGCAAAATGCATGCCCTTACCCAAAGGAAGAAAAGTGTTTCCTTTCCAAAACTCTCTAATCAACTCGACCTCACCCTCTTACATATCACATTGTGTTCAGCATTCTCTTCACCAATCTAGAGTCATACATACCTAGCAAGCAAAGCTGCTCAAGGCTTAAACTTGATAAATATCTACTGATTGACTGAATTCTCTTCTAGTGAGTATTGTTATTTGAAGACTTTTTCTATAGGTTACTCTGTAATAGTATCAAAAAATATTTTTAAAATAAAAAAATCATTAACTTTTTTCTCAATTTATTAATTTATTTTTAATTTTCAAAATTCGCTTCCATAAGATTTTAAATTTTCTCCCCCTCCCTCCCCAAGATGGCATGCAATCTGATATTGGCTCTATACATACATTCCTATTAAACATATTTTCACATTAGTCATTTTTCCTGACTAAAGAAACCATGAGAAAGAAAACAGAACAAAACAAAAAAGAAAAAAGTCTACTTCACTCTACATTCAGACTCCATAGTTCTTTCTCTGAATGTGGATGGCATTTTTCATCATGAGTCCTTTGGAATTGTTTTAGTTCCTTGCATTGCTGAGAAGCATTAAGTCTATCAAAATCAATCAGCATACACTGTGTCTGTTACTATGTACAATGTTCTCCTGGTTCTGCTCAATTCATTCAGCATCAGATCATATAAGTCCTTCCATGTTTTTCTGAAGTCTGCCTGTTCTTCATTTTTTATAGCAAAATAGTATTCCATTGCATTCATATACCAGAACATGTTCAGTCATTCCCCAATTGATGGGTATCTCCTCAATTTCCAGTTCTTGGCTACCACAAAAAGAACTACTATAAATATTTTTTTATTTGTGGGTCCTTTTCTGATTTTTATGATCTCTTTGGGATATAGCCCTAGAAATTCTATTGCTGGGTCAATGGGTATGCACAGTTTTTTATAGATGTTTGGGCATAGCTCCAAATTGTTCTCCAGAATGGTTGGATTAACTCACAACTCCACCAACAATGAATTAGTGTTCCAACTTACCCACATCTTCTCCAACATTTAGCATTTTCCTGTTTTGTCATGTTAGTCAATCTGATAGATGTGATTTGGTTCCTCAGAGTTGTTTTGATTTTCATCTCTCTAATCAATAGTGATTTAGAGCATTTTTATATGGTCATAGATAGCTTTAATTTCTTCCTCTGAAAACTGCTTGTTCATATCCTTTGACGATTTATCAATCAGGGAATGACTTGTATTCTTATAAATTTGCCTTATTTCTCTCTATATTTCATAAATGACACCTTTATCAGAGACACTAGTTGTAAAAATTCTTTCCCAGTTTTCTGCTTGTCTCCTAATCTTGGTTGCATTGGCTTTTTCTGTGCTAAAATTTTTCAATTTAGTGTAATCAAAATTATCCATTTTGAGTTCCATAATGTTCTCTCTCTCATTCGGACATAAATTCCTCCAATCTTTATAAATCTTACAGGCAAACTATTCCTTGCTCTCCTAATTTGTTTATAGTATCAGCCTTTATATCCAAATTGTGTACCCATTTGGACTTTATTTTGGTATATGGTGTCAGATGTTGATCTATACCCAGTTTTGGCCATACTATTTTCATATTTTCCCGGCAGTTTTTTGTCAAATAGTGAGTTTTTATCCCAGAAACTGAGGTCTTTGGGGTTATCAAACAATAGATTGCTATAGTTGTTGACGACTGTCTTGTGTACCTAACCTCTTCCACTGATCTACTACTCCTCTATTTCTTAGCCAGTACCAACTAGTTTTGATATTGCTGCTTTATAGTACATTTTTACATATGGTATGGCTAGGCCACCTTCCCTAATATTTCTTTTCATTAATTCTCTTGATATTCTGAAATTTTTGTTCTTCCAGATGAATTTTATTATTATTTTTCCAGCTCTGTACAGTAATTTTTGATAGTTTGATTGGTATTGCACTGAATAAGTAAATTAATTTAGGTAGAATTGTCATTTTTATTATATTAACTCAATTTACCCATGAACAATTGATGTTTTTCCAATGATTTAGATCTGACTTTGTGAAAAGTGTTTTATAATTGTGTTCATATAGTTCCTGGGTTTGTTTTGGCAAGTAGACTCCCAAATATTTTATAATGTCTACAGTAAATTTAAATGGAATTTCTCTTTCTATCTCTTCCTGTTGGGCTTTGTTAGTTTTATATATATATATATATATACTGATGATTTATGTGGGTTTATTTTATATCTTGCAACTTTGCTAAAGTTGTTTATTATTTCAAGTAGATTTTTTACTTGATTCTCTAGGGTTCTCTAACTGTATCATCATATCATCTACAAAGAATGATAACTTAGTTTCTTCTTTTCCTTTTATAATTCCTCCAATTTCTTTTTCTTCTCTTATTGCTAAAGCGAACATTTCTAGTACCCTATGGAATGAGTGATGATAACAGACATCCTTGTTTCACCACCCATCTTATTGGAAATGCGTCTAACTTATCTCCATTACATATAATGCTTGCTGAAGGTTAAAGGTAGATGCTACTTATTTTAAGGATGGCTCCATTTATTCCTATTCTTTCTATTGTTTTTTAAATAGGAATGGGTGTTGTATTTTGTCATAACTTTTTTTTTTTTGCTGCATCTTATGTATTTCCCAGTATATTCATCTTTCCTTACCAAAGTACTTTCTAAATGCTTTCACAACTGAAATCTTGTCTGATTATATATTCCAAGTTAGGCATAATCACAGAGAATTATCACTTCCCTAGATTTTCCCTAGGATGGGAATGGGGAGAAAACAAACAAAACCAATCACAAGCATTTTGAATATCCAAGATATAGTAATCTGTGGAAGAAAAGAGAGTCAGAGAGGATGTAGGGAAATACTGTATTATTGGTCAGATTTTTTATGTCTTTTCTACACAACTCTCCCCCCAATCATGGCTGGTTATTATTGCTGATGTTTATTAAAAGCTATAATCTCGATCCCATTCTACCAAGGTAGCTAGTAACATGCTACCCAAAGGAAAGTACTTTATTTGAGATTTTGGGTGAACTCTCTCAATTTTTAAAATTTAATTATTTAAAAATATTTTTAGTTATCAATTTTCACTTTTATAATATTTTGAGTTCTAAGTCCTCCATGCTCTATTTCTCCCCCTTCAATACAGTATGTAATCTGATATAGGCTATCTTTATATTATCATATTAAACATATTTCCACATTAGTCATGTGGTAAAAGAAGAATCAGCATAAAAGTGAAAAGCCACAGAACTCACTCAATTTTGTCTGCTATGAACACTTTCCCTCATTTTCCATCCTTCTTGAATGCATGAGTTTTATTTGTAGTAGAAGTGACCAACCTGGGTATATAATTGTAGCAGTCTGCATGAGGGAAAATAGATTGTATTCCTTGATTTTCCTTCCCCCTTCTACCCAGTCCTTTGGGTTCCTTCATCATGGAAGATGGGGAGTGATTAAGATATGCCATTGGCTATTTAGTTTTGTTTTCAACTCCCTCTATTAAAACCTGACCATTTATCCTGGAGCCAATTTTTAATTTTCCCACTCATTGAAATAAATGAAAGCTTTTACATGAGTAAGTGACCAGATTTACCTTATATTAGAATTTCACAGACCTACTAAATTTTGCATAATTACTTTCCATTAACTATGCTAATTTGAAATTATTAGCATTGACATTTGTATAAAAAACTTAGTTTAGTTAATAAAGATCTTATTTTGTTTTGAAAAAAAAAACAATATTCTTTGAGAAGATATTCAATATATGAAAGTTTTCTGAGCAACCCGTTCATTTTATAAGTGATTCTTGTTGCTATGTCAGATCAGGGGTCTATAAGGTGAATTTATGGAGAAAATGATGTGAGCAAACTTTACATATTATTGTGTAATGGAATACTGATATGCACTGTCAAATCTAGCTCTTCACTGAGAGAGTAGGAGATAAAACCATAATGGGTCAATATATAACAGATTTCTACCCAATTTTGAGATTATTCTTCAGATGCTGTGACATGGAGAGAAAAGAAGTAGTTATATTCAACTTCCTGCTAATAGGATAGCATCTACTCATTTTAATGTAACACATGTTACTATAATTTTCTATCAAAATTCCATACTTCTTTCCTTTCCTTTACTCTATCATCTTAAAAAAATAATTTTTAAATAAAAGGTAAGTACAACAATAGAAAAGTCAATGATTTTTATTTTTTTTTCCATTTTAGGTTTTAGCTTAGACAATAGCTTTTGTTTTGTTTTAGATATGACTGATTGATATGGATAGAAACCATCCTATATATTGAATACAGTGCACCCCACCTAGAGTATTTAGCTCCTTTGATTCTGTTTTCTGAATATTTTAACAGCTATTTTCAGAAGTACATATTTCAAGAATAAAAAGAAAACTGTTGAATTTTTACAGTAATCTAAGGAAGGTTAGCATTATTGTTCTTTGTTTATTTTATTTTTTGTTTCTATTTATTCTTAACTCCTCTCACTCCCTCTCTTCTTCCTCCTGCCCCCATTTACACATATACTTCCTGGTCTGTTTTTTATAATCATTGTAAACATGTAAAGTTTAGTCATAAAGTGATTGATCTCATGCATTTATTAAATGCTAAATCCCCT
Source organism: Petaurus breviceps papuanus (assembly GCF_028583685.1). Taxonomy (NCBI): domain Eukaryota; kingdom Metazoa; phylum Chordata; class Mammalia; order Diprotodontia; family Petauridae; genus Petaurus; species Petaurus breviceps. The sequence goes on from NW_027186390.1 coordinate 1,703,663, forward strand.
ATTGGTTTGATTTATGTACAAGTCAAAATAAATTTTAGGGTTTGTTTAGACATACAAAGCCATAAAATATCATATTTTTTGTGTTAACAAGTTAATGCTGTCTCAGGACATTTTCCTGTTTGATACTTCTATCTGTGCACTTAACAACTTAATCAGAAGTTTTGTATTTGGAAGGGTTGTAGAAGTAAACCCAATGGCAATATTGCAATTTTATGAAAAGTCATGACTCTTAATGTCAAGGTCTCTTATTTTTCTTCATGATAAATATATTAGCAGCCACTCTTCATTGTTACTTCAAGGTGATCTGACAGGATCATCTAAAGGGATAAGAGAAAATTGAGGTTGTCTACCCAGAGTCCAGAACTGTTCCCTAAAGAATACCCATTGTACCACATTTTGTATATGTGCAATAGATCTTGACTTACTTGGAAGCTGATGGGGGAAAGAATAAGTGCCAATTCCTGTTTGTTTTACTGCCTGGTTTTCTCAGGACTGTCGAGGCTGTGTGAGCAGCTGTCTGCAACCAGAAACCGCTTAGTACATATTTTGGTTGGGACAATTTTAGTCAGGTTTACATGGCATTTTATTTTTCTTTCTTAGGTGGGTTTAATTTAAGTCTTCTTTAATCTAAAGGCAAGGAGCCAGGGACATAGATAGAAAGGGAAGATAAATATAGTAGTGACCAACTCTTTTTTTTAAGCAATCTTATAGTCTTTGTTTTTAATAATATTATTCATAAACAGGCTGTTCAGAAGTGAGCAGAAATGTAGCCTCCTTTGTAGCATTGACAAGTAAAGGGGATGATTAACGACTATAGCAGACAATGTAGTAGCAGAAGAGGGTCTATAGAAGTTAAACAAAAGTGCCTTCAGAATTTTAGAGAATTCCCAGGATCCATAGTAGGACCTCACGGTGCCTGTCTACTGTTTCTATTTTTGATTAGATTTATAAACACAGCACCACATATTTTCATGTGGTTTATAGCCCAAGGGCAGAATGAGATTGACTGCACTGAAACTGTGAGGCTTGTGAGTTTCAGGCAGGGGATAGAGTGGAATAAGTAGTGTAATTGTTTTTGTGGAGTGACCGTGGGACCTCCTCAGTTCTGAATTACACATGGTTCAACCCTTTGACCTAACCAACCTCTGGCAGGGCCTGGTGGAGCCCCTAAAGCTGTGCTGAAAGGTCCTATCGCTGACATGTTGGAACATTATCTGTCATGCAAGATGTGTGCCAACAGCCATATTAAAGTCCATTAATTACTAGTGAGACCACGGCCTCGACCACCTCAACTTCATTTAACCCATCATTGGTATTGGTGATTGTTTCAACAGGAAGTGCCAGTGTGAGCAATTTAGGGGCTCCTCATGCATCACCAGTGTTTTACTTCACTGATTGCCCTCGGGGTTTCTTTTATTTTTTTTAAATTTGCATGCCCATAGCTTCAGTACTGAAAACTTGTGGTCCTGGCAAGTTGTTGAGAGAGGTGTTTTTTTTTTCTTCTGGTTTTTGTTTTTGGTCTTTTTTATAAGGAAAGAAAGATCAGGAAAATATAAGTCAGAAATGAGTTTTACTCCATTTCAGCTAGATCCTTTCTTACTGGCAGGGGGATTTAAAATTTCACCACTGTTGATCAGTATTTAGTATTTGTTCTTTGAGGAAAAGAAAAGGAAAGAAAGGAAGGGTATAGTGTCCTTCTATGGAGTGTTAGGGAGCATCAGAGCCACTGTGGCAGCAATGGAGAATTTATTCATGACTCATATGAAAGTGAATGGGATATGTTTAATTGTTTCTGTTTTGTATTTTTTGTAACTTCTGGAGGCATTAATTTAAGCTTTATTTTAAATGCACTTCATTAATAATTTGTTTAAAGGCCATCTACCCACCCTTTTGGTTCACATTCAGTCATTTCCCTCTGTTTCATAGTCTTGAATCTGTTTTCTGAAATGTAAATAATGTAAACCTCTTTTTGCCTTTCCCTATAGGAAAATTTCACCACAAAGAGAGAGTCCCCATAACTAAGATTGTATTTGGAGGGCTTGGAAATGATTTGGAGTATTTGTTTTCCTTTCTCATGTGTGGTATTTCATATTTTAATTCACTTCTTGGCTACATTGCATCATTCAGCGATCCTTGGAGCAATTCAATCATTTAAATCTCACATAATTTAATTTTGCTCTTAGATTCATAATGTAATGTCTATCTAAAAGAAATGTGTGCTTTTTCACTTTTTAAGTTGCTATCAGGTCAATTACAATGCCCCTCCCCCTCCCCAAATAATACGTTTCTCTCCTCTCCCTACCCCACCCTGCTCCCCCTTGCAAAAGCCAACTATTACACAACTGTGCAACCCAACTGCATTCGACTCTACCAAGTGTCATTCTCATTAGCAGGAAGGTTTGCTCTCCACATAATCTACCATGCAATGCTTAAAGCAGACAGGTGCAAATTACAAGCTGTTTCATTTTGGCTGTTATCCCTTAAGTAGTCAAAGTAATAGGCTCAGAGAACAGAAAAGGATCCAACTTCAGCTGCATAAATGAAAGTCTTAACAGGGACATACCAGCTGGTTAGGAGAATTAAATGTGGTGAATACCGAATAATACTTTTATGCCATTTGAGGAGGAAAAAATAATAGTCTCAGTGAGATTTTATTTTCCATAGGATATTTTGCCCTTTCAAATACTGACTCTCCACCAGTTTAATGCAAATACCTTCCTTGCTGGAGTGCAGGAGAACAGAAGCCAGAATACCTGTCTCTATTTACCCTCATTATGCTCCATAGAGCATTTCAGGCACTGTTAAGTTTACTTGGACCCAGACCAGGCTGACAATATTTCCAACTTTTCTTTTGGCTATATTCAGGCCAAACCCCAAAAGAGGAAAACTTTGCCACCACCACCACCACACAGACATGCACATCTACAAAAAACGCCCCATAAAGCAAAGAAAGCCTGGACAAGCCTGCCGAGCTAGTTTGCTGATGTTGGGAATAGATGTTTCCTTTAGGAGCACCTAATCTAATTTCATGGAAGAGACATGCCATGCCAGGATGTGTATGAATCTGAGGTATGCCTTCCCTAAAAGGGACTTAAATTATGTCATTCCGAAGTTGCTCTTCTTTTTGACTTCCTGCTTGCATGGGGACTGCTGTCTGGAAGCAGTAACTTTAATTTTAACTCTATAGCGGCTGATGAGCTCTATCTGTGTGATCTCTGGGAGCAGATAAGGAGAGGGAGACAGCTCAGAGCACGGCTTGTTTACAGCTGGGCAGAGCAAAACAGCTAGACACAAATGAGGGCTGACGGTTTCATGAAGCACAATTGGTTGATCACAGATTCAATCTGACTGCCCTGAACTGAGCGATGATCCGTACAGTATGCAAAATTCACTTTCTTGCTGGTCTGTGCCCACCAGCCTTGCAGCAGCGCTCCCAGAGCCCCTCAGCCTGGACTTTGAGTGGATCCAGAGATGAACTTGGCATTGTTGTGCCCAATTCCTTCTGACAACAATCACATTCTTTTAAAAACTTCATCGGTTTGGGTTGTCACTGGTTATAAATGAGGTTTGTGTGTGTGGTTTATGCTTGCCGTTCTCCCAAAGATTTTATTTCTAGGTGGAAGAGTCAGAATCAGAGAAGGTTTGTTGCATTTTAAATGGCAAAGAGGCAAGACATATCACTGAAAACCCAAAACACTGTTAACATTTTGGGAAAAGTAGTTCTCCCCTGCATTTGTATCAATAGTTATTGCCTGTCTTCTTCCATCTACAACATAATGCTCACATTAACAAGAGAGCATAGCAAAAATGACCTTTTTTTTTTCCTTCAGATATTTTTTTCCAAGGAGAAAAGACACTAGAAGAAGTAGCATATCTTTGAAAACAAACCAGGGCCATATATTATCAGCTTTGGCTTATTCACAATAAATTTGTTCATTTCTGGCATTTTTTATCTTGTTGTTGTTGCTTTATTTCCTTAACATTTTCAATGGAGTTCTGATAGAAATAGCTCTAGCACAAAGCAGCACCTTGGGCTTATTTGTATATATTTAATGTTTTGTGAACTATAGTACAAGTGGATAAAATGACTATTTTTTTGTAATTGAATTAAAATATCGGGATATATAAGCTTATCTTCTAACAGGCTCATTGACATCATCCGCAGGATAATTCCAATAGTGGATAGTATGACATGAAATTCACCCTATTCTCATGGGATTTTGATTTCTTTGGATGCTCTCTATATTTTGAAGGCTTCTCATTCCAAGTAGTTTGGAGATTATTGTTATCTCATTCTCATCTTTTTGGTGGGAGTCACACTTGGAATGCCACTACTACCATGCTACCATTCCTTTATATTCAGTATTCAACAAACTATCTGCAGAAGTGTATAAAATAAATTTTTTTTTGTGATTGATGATGATGGTGATGATGGAAAGTGGATAGGTGTGGTTGACACTAAAACATAGGCTGGAAAGAAGAAAGAAGATAATGACCAGAAGCTTTTTCTTTAATTCTAGAATTTAGTTTAGATATCAGATTCATGTGAACTTATTAAAGAACAATTACTTTAGGCATAAATTTGCATAAATACATGAACTTAACTACTGGTGACTAATGAGGAGATGAATGTAAAATGTGAGTGAGGATAATTTTGTTCCGGAATTCTAAGAAGTGAAAGCTTCATCAGGAAAGAGAAAACTAAAACAAGATGGGGGACACAATGCAATTTACACTATTTAAAGGTGCCCATGTGTAAAGGAGAGAAAAGAGTAAGAGAACTGGCAAAAGGCTAGGAGTGGGAAATAGTTCTCAATTTCTTCTGAAGCAAAAAGTGATAGAACTTGTGTAGAGTACCTAGGCCACAAATAAAAATTGCACCATTATCTTGTTGTCTTTCAGAAGAATCTGTCTTTGAAAACCACATATTGCTTTCATTATCAATATGTGAAGTTATAAAAACATCTGGGAGACCCTCATTGCACTAGTGGCAAATGCCTTATTTCCTTTGAAGTTCTTTACAAAGAAGAGGTACCTGTTAATAAGTTGCATCAAGATATTTTTAAACACATATCAGAAGCCGAAATGAGAAAAGTGACAAGCTACTGAGCAATGTGAAGAAATCAACTGTCCTCAGTTGAAGACTTTGAGAACACAATCAGACTTCTTCTGCTATTTTGTAAAATGTAGGAACAGTGGATGACATTGTAAAGTATTGCTTAGAAAAGTTCACAATCATAGGCCTCAGTGAATACAGCCTATTTTTTTTTAATCTTAAAAATTGAGGGGGAGCAGCTAGGTGGCAAAGTGAATAGAGCACTGGCCCTGGAGTCAGGAGGACCTGAGTTCAAATCTGACCTCAGACACTTAACACAAAAGCTAGCCATGTGACCTTGGGCAAGTCACTTAACCCCAATTGCCCTCCCTTCCCCCCTCCAAAAAGCAAAAAAAAAAAAATTTGAGGGAACTGGTAAATTGGTATGCCGGCATTTCCCCCCCAATTACTACTTGCAGCATATATTTACTATGTATTTCTATGGCATAATGTCATATTTTGGAGCATGCTATAATCTGTTGAAGAACCACTTAAACCTTATAAAAGATTTTACACATTACTTGGTACATCAAACAGTACTTTCTCAATTCAATATATATTTCAAAATTAAATGTCAGAATTGTTTCATTACATAAAACTTTTAAGCATAATTTCTAAATATTGAATTCCCCCCCAAAGGTTTGATATATTCATTCTCTTTTGATGAAAATCTTTGAAATTTATCTGAATTTCTCTTGATTTTGGACATTTTAGACTACCTTTTTTAAATAACAAAAAATATTTTAATATTTTTATTCAGGTTTCATTTTATTGAATTAGAAATTTATCATTTCTAATAATTTTAATGATATTAAGTTGTCTTTATTGTACACAGAATGTTACTTTTTCTATAATACTGTTAATCAAAAAGTTCTAAGAAAAATAATTAATTAGTCTAACTGCATAATAATAGATTCATTAGTTCAGTCTTAAGTATATCCTTTGGAAATAAATATAATTGAAAGAATGACATATTTTTTTCTAAAAAGTTGGTAATTAATTGAGAACTTTTGAATTCAAAGTGAATTATTAGAAGTTTTGGCAGCTCCATTAAAATATCTGATCTACATGTCAACATATTTTCTGTTTATATCAAAGTGTAGATAAAATCTTTTTTTCAGATATTTAGAATTCTATTTTGAACCTTCATCAAATCAATGACATAACCTAAAATGGATCCATCTTTTGCATACTGGTAACTACTTTGCAGGAGCATGAATTGTGTGCCTTTTTTTCCCTCTCTCACTCTAGTGCCTTGTGTTATCATAAGAATTATTTCTCATATTGAATTACAGAGTTTCTACTGCAGATTTTTGAGTTTGACAGTTACTCAGTATCCCATTTGGAATATGTAAGAGTATGAGAAATCTAATAATATTTCTTGCTATTCATTTTCATTTTGACCATTTTTTATGCATTTTAATATTAATGGGTTTTCTAGAAATGTAATGAATCCTGGGTTTTGGTGACATGTAATATCTGATGTGGCATCTCATGAACTCATTGTAATTTCTATTACAGTATGCTACTTCTAGTACTATACATTATTTTGTCCTTTCCCTAAACTTGTGGTTGTATATGAAGACATGTGCTTTGCTCTTTACTAGCTTGGTGATGGTCATAATAAAATCCTGAAGACTATGGAAAGTGGGTTAAATATAGAATAATAAAAAAAGTTTTTGACTTGGAACATCTCTCTCACCCCAAAGAAGCAGAACGCTAACCTAGCTCTACTGAGTACTCAACTCAAATGCAAGTTTTCCAATGCTGTTCATTTGTTAAGGGTTCTTTGCAGTAATTAAAATTGATAAAAAAAAAATCACAAGTATTTTACTGTGACCTTCGTTTGGCATTTATATTAACTTTTCTTATCCCATTTTATTTAATTCTTCCACTGCTGTTGTTCAATTAGTGGTTGACCCCTTTAGGAGAGCTACAAATTAAATGACATTTCAATGCCATCCCATATTTAAAATACTGTGTTAGTTGTGGATCATAAATGATGATCTTCATTCTTTAGCTAATTTATTCATTTAACAATTTCCCTCCAGAAGTTCCAGCAGAAGGCTCCGAAGCAAACTAAGCAGAAGAAATCCAAGTCAGCTGAATTTCTGATGGGTGAGCCTTGCTTGATGAGTTATTGCTCATAATTTGTGTAAGGATTAATTAACTAATTACAGACAAATGGCTGTGGGCGAAATTTTGCTCTTGCTTGTCAGGGTGCAATTTGTAATTATTTTAATCATTTATTCTTTTTTTTAAGAGTTAATTTTAACCTAATTCTGTTTTGGCGACATTTGAGGACGATACACTTGAGTCTTTGAGCAAAGGAATTACTGGAAGGAATTTTCTGCTTGTCATTGGAATACACTTTGGTAAAATGTGCTCTTCTGACCTCCTTGTTTTCTATAGCAAAAGAAGATGGAGCAGCCACAGAAGGCATCGAAAATCCAGCTTTTAACATCAGCAGCACAGATCTTTCAGCATATCAGACTTCAGAGGAGAAAGTTATTAAACATGACAAGCCAGATAGCACCCTTGCAGCTCACCCACAGAAACTCCGGCTACAGGCCTGTGCTGAACCAAGAGGTGTGATTTCAATCTTGATTATGCTCACCCTGAGTGACAGTTGCTGTGTTTCTGATCTAACCTGGGCATTCCACAGTTAACATCACACATTCCAGCCCAGCTTGCCTGCACATGCTTTTAGGAGGAAGTAAGGGGTGTTGACATACATTGTACCTCAACTTTTAGGGATCTGCAGTTCCCCTAAAAATCGTCCAGGTGATAAATCTTCCTTGTGCAAGTAATTGCCTCATTAAATGGCCTCATATGTTTAAGACTTTGATTTTTCTGAGAGTAGATGGTGGCTTTCTCTTGCAATGCAGAATTCTAGTGTGGAAGAGATGAAATGGGATTAAATATTGGCACTGACATTTAAAGTCACCTGCCCAACCATCTACAGGTTGGCTCTACACCATTGTCAACCCTCTGGGACCCTGTTGCTCTGACCTGGGAAGGGCCTTCAGAGCACGGATTCTTAATATTTTTTGTGCATCATAGATTTATTTGGAAGTATGGGGAAGCCCCCTTGTAGCACAATGTTTTTGGTTTTTATTTTTAAATGGAAAGAAATGTTAAATTTCATTTAGAGGTTAGTGAAAACAAAGATTATATATATATATATATATATATATATATATATATAAAATATTTTTTTTCTGTGTCAGGAGAGCAAAATGCTAGTAGTTTAAAAGGGAGGGGTCATCTGTCTACATTTCCAGCCGAAAAGAAGTGAGTAAATTAGTATTTCTGAAAATGGGGTCCATCAGTTTATAAGATCATTGATTCAGAGTTGGAAGGAATCTCAGAGACCCTTTAATCTTATCCACTCATTTCACATATAAGGAACTGAATCCCAGAGAGGTAAGTGATCTGTCCAGATTCACATAGCTAGTAGTTGGTAAAGGTAGAATTTGAACCCAGGTTTACCTGACTCCAAATTCAGCAAGTCTATTAACTGTATCATTCTCCTTGAACAAGGGTAATAGGTATCCCTCCTAAAACTTCTGGGTGTGGAGAGATTGTCAACCCCTCAGTATAAATCTGAACTTTCCATGTTTTTGCAATCTGCCCCATGGCAGATTCAATTTCAACTTCAGTCATGAGTTATTCCAAATTTCCAAGAAGGAAAGAGGTTATTTTTTATATCTCTTAAAGAAGCATGTTATTTCAATCGTCTATCTGTCCTCTTGCCCTTATTATTCAGCACCTAAAGTCACTACAGCAAGCACAGAACAAACAGCTTTTTGGGATAGAACTGTCTTTGAAGTAATGAGGCATGATCTGGTACAGATGTGCTCATTGCTCTTCCCAGTAACCTGGTCTCATTATTACTTCCACCTGTTCCTGATCTTGTTAGGCTACTGAATAGCAGGGCATTGGGTGCATGTGTGTGTGCAGGCATGTGTGCACCCACTCGTGTGAGTATGTATGCATGCAATTTGGATGTCTGTAGCCCCAGACAGTCTTTTTAATAATCCTGGATTTCAAAAGTCTACAGTATCTTGCAGAGTGCAATGAAAGGGTCCGGAATATGACCATCACTTGTTCCGGGAGGGGCTTTAGTGTTGTTGATTCTAGGTAGTAGGAAGGGATATATATATATATATATATATATATATATATATATATATATGTATATGACTAGGCTGGCACATATCATTATACTAGGTAAGCTGAACCAATTGGTTTCTCTCTTTGCAAGGGAAAAACCAGGACTAGGCCAGAGGATCAAGGTCAACTACTTGAAAAGTCATAAGGAAAGCTTTAGTAAGGGTGGTGGATGGACAAGGAAATCTTAGGGAGGAGAACAGTTACTTCAGTGGAAGAACTCCTGAGAATAAAGCCTTTTTTTCCTACATATTGTAGGAATTCTCTATGATAAATCACCTTTCTTGCTCTTCACCCTTCTCCCATGCACTCAAGAAAAACGTGGGAACTTTTAAAGTTAGCTATTGCTTAAGTCATCTTGTTATAGGCCTGCTTACAAACCAAAGGCAACTGATTGGTCTAGAAATAGAACATTATTTATTCAGGACAGAAATGTGAAGTAAAACAGTAGAAAAAAAAGAACTGCCCACATTTTCAGTGAATATAGTCTCATTCTTCTCCAAATGCTTATTAACTGATAGAAAAACCTTAGGAAGTGTCTCTGTAGGTAAAAAAGAGTTTGGGTTCTCAGTGAAGGCATGCCCAGGATTTTTGCTTAGATAATCAATTCTCAGTTCCATATTAACCAGAATGTTTACTCTGCTTGTTTCACTTGCTACAGTGGCACTCCATATCTATCAAGAAGACTAAAATCTCTGTTGCTAATATTTCTCTATTCCTGGATAATGCTATTGTAGTCCCCTTTTCCCTTTGTAGCCTGCTCTTTACCACAAGCCTCTGTTTCTTTCTCTTCAATATTCACTATATGGATAGACTCATGAAAAACGAAGCCTTTGTTCTCCACAGATGAATGATTGCACTCTGGGATAAGGTTTGGTAGAATTTACTTATCAGACATGCCTGTTATATTTTTTCTACAATAAAAACAAAAACAAATTACACATCTTACATTTAATAACTCCCTATTGCTTCTGGGATAAAATACAGAACTCCGACTAACTCCTTCTTTTGTCATTTACATCACTCTTTACAGTTTGGCATCTCTTTATTTTTCCAGATGGAAAAATTCTTCCTACCCTTTCTCCTTCCTCTTTACCCCTCCTCCTCAGTACACTCTATATTCTAACTGGTCTACTTGGTTGTTGTTTACCCTACATGATGTTCCATCTCCTGCCTCTGTTTCTTTACAAAATTGTAGCTCCCTTCCCAGTCTCCATCCCATGCCTGGAATTTTCTATCTCTTTACCTCATAGATTTTCTAGTTTCCTTCAAAATATAGTTGAAACACTACCTTCTCTTATTGTGAAGTTCCATCCAATTTATGAAGCATCTGTTGTCTATTGTTCCCATTCTTCTTGATTTCTCTGCAACACCTGACATTTTTGTAATATTTGTAAAAAAAAATCTTTATGTAATTATATACATACAGATATCCAGAGGCTTTTCCTGATTCAGTTGTTAGTGGTTTCCAAATTAAAATGACTTTGTATATAGTCTTCATATGTTTCATATTACTTGTTTACATCCATGTTACTTATTTCTAGGAGATTATGAACAGTCTGTGGGAAGACATTATTTTGTTTTAATCCTTTATGTCCAGTGCTTAGAACATAGTATTAATCAGTTAGCCAACCAACAAAGATTTATTAAATTTATTATGCATAAGGTGCTGTGATAAGCATTGGAGATACAAAGAAAAACCAGAAAAAGTCCCTGTCCTCAAGTTTACATTCTAATGAGGGTACATATGAAAAAAAATCATATTTTATACAAAACAAACACATGAGTAACTTTGAGAAGGAAAGCACTAGCTGCTAGTTGTGAGTAGGGGAATCAGGAAAAGTTTAATGTAGGAGGTGGCACTTGAGCTGAATTTTGAAATAAATCGGGGATTCTAAGAGGCAGAAGTAGAGAAAGAGTTCACCTGAGGTATGAAGGGCAACCAGTGCAAGGCATGGGGACAGGAGGCAAAACATCCTGTTTGAGGAACAAGTAGCCAATATGATTGTTCTGTACAATGCATCGAGGGGAATGATATGTAAGAAGACTGGAAAGGTAGAAGTGGGACTGAGTTATAAATATCAAACAGAAGAATTTATATTTGCTCCTTGGAGTAATAGAGAACCATTGGGATTTGTTGAGAGGGAGAGTAATATACTTGTGCTTTGTGAAAATCACTTTTGCTGCTGTGGGGAAGATGTTTTAGAGTAGTGAAAGACTTGAGGTAGGAAGACCAATTAGGAAACTATTTTAGTAATTTAGGCAAAAAGTAGTGAGGATCAGAATTGGAGTGTAGCCCTGTGAGAGGGTAAGCAGGTCCAGTTGTGAGAGGTGTTGTTGAGAAAAAAATCCAGGATTTTGCAATGGGGGTGAATGAGAATGAAGAGTTAAGGATTTCATTGAGACCCAGAACTTGGGTGACCAGAAAGACGGTGGTACTCTCAACAAAAATAAGGAAGTTCAGAAGAAGATGTGCTTGGGGGAAAGATGATTTTTGTTTTGGACACCTTGGGTCTTAAATGGCCATACTTTGAAATATCCAGGAAGCAAGTGATCTGAATGCAGGATTAGAATTCAGAAGAGAGACTAGAGTGCAGGATTAGCAGTCAGAAGAGAGACTAGAGTTATGCAGGTAGCTCTGGGAGTCATCTGCATAGAGCTGATAAAAGAACTAGTAAAAAAAAAAAAGAGAGAGATCATACAAAGGGCCCAGGGCAGAGCCTTAGGAGACACCTGTAGTTAGTGGTTGTTACACAAATGAGGATCCAACAAAGGAGACTGAGAAAGATTGGTCAGATAGGAGAGAGTAATGTCATGAAAACCCATAGATGAGAGTGCATATAGGAGGAGAGGATACTCAACATGTATGCAACAAAGTACATAAAAATTTTATGCCACTGTTTGAAAAACATCAAATGTTGAAGAGAAATCAAGAATGAGGACAGAAGACACTCAATAGGTGCTTCATGAATTGAATGGAATTTCACAAGTACAGAGAATATCCAGTGTTCATTAATTTAAGTATACCATGTTCACATTAAATTTTATCCAGTATACAAGGAATATACATGCAGAAACATAATATGTAATACCCATCTTAAAGAGGCATAGAGTAGACCTAATAAATACATTTTATGCACATGTGCAATACATATTTGGATGTTATAAAAACTATATTTAAAATTATTGGATGGTGTATGATTTTCACCAATAGCTTATATGTCTTACATAATTTCTTCTAGTGGATACTGTCAGGTCACACATAAAATCTCATACCCCATCACCCTGGTAGCATCTTACATCAACTTGTTTATTGTCAGAAAGTTCTGACACTTTTGTTGTGATCCATTGTAACTTCTGCATCTCCTCACTTTCCCTCCACTAGCATTTCAGGTATGCTGATCAAGTCAGCACTTTCATTTTATACATTGAATGCTGTTTTCACACTTTTTATGTGCATCTGCTGTCATCTCGCTCTAGAGGAATCTGTTCTATCCCAGTTCCAGAGCTTTTTCTTGTCTCGAGCACCGAGAAACAGCATATTCTTTCATTGACTCGTATTGATAGGTCTTCTTCTCATACTTCATGTGGGATCTCTTAAAGTTTGATACATGTTTCCAAAGACAAGATCCAACTTCTGTTCTTTGGGAACCAGAGCTTGAGTCTGCAGGGACCATGCACCTTCCCTGAAGTCTCTATTACTCACAGCTTGTAGACCCTTTTTCTGTAGCTGATTCCCCACCAGTTGTCCACTTTTCAAATGGCATCTAGTCAAGGAGGTTCGATTCAAAACCATGATGTTATGCTTCTTTACATTCACCACACAGAAGATACGCCAAACTCACTACTGCATTGTCTTATGTAAGTGACCCTGTTACATAAATCACCTTCACCTCCTCCATGTAGATTAATAGGTTTTAAATTCACATGGCTTAAGAGGTTCCTAGTTCCACAATACCTATTGAATTCATAGGTGGCTGGAACTGTTCCTTTTTCTGGCTAGTGACATCCAAATTAACACTTGTCAGGGTATAAATGACTGAATTATTGTCTTGGGAATTGAGTTCTGTAGATAGAACTCAGAATTCATTCATCAGTTCTCATCTCTTTGAAAAAAGAAATCTAAACCTAAGATTTGTAGGTAGGGGTATGAAATCTTACTATCACTGAGTTCTTTCCTCATTACAATAGAGTTCTGGTGGCCATTACTTTCTTGCTAAAAACAATAACAAAACAACAACCAAAGAGAAAAAAAAACCTGCTGCCAAGTCCTTTAAACTGGGATCAGTGTGTACCCACGTGGTTTGATTGAATTGGCAAAAGCCTGCACATTGATACATGTATGAGGAAGCTAACCAAGTCTTTAATGCTTGGTCATATTTCTAGTTACAATGATTTCCAAATGGTTCCAGAGTTTGAACTAGATTGTTCTTCCCTGCTGCTCCTTCTCCCCCCGCCCCCATTACAATGTATCCACTAATGTCCCTATCAAACTGAAACTGTGATTCTCTTGGAAGCAGAATGGCATTTAGAAAATAACAGTTGTATAAACACTAAAACATGAAAAAAAAACCTATGACATCATTGCAATGCCTCTCAATAATCACACTAGCTGGGTACTACAAAGAAGAGAAATTAAAAAAAATATTAAATCACTATTGGGATCTCATGACATTAGGAATGAGGGATTCAACATATCACACATACATAACCCTTAGCTTCCCTTTGCATGGTTGCTATGAGAAACTACAGCAAGATTTTGGTAGGTGAAGGTTTATTTCAAAAGTTTTCTTGAAGTTTTTTTTCAATGTATTTTATTATATTTGGAAATGTAATGATATTAACTATATATTTTTTCTAGAAACAACATTACAAATGATTGTTAAACTCTCAAGCTATACCGCAAAGGATCCTTTAATTTACAAGATAGCTGATTAAGCGTGTGGAAAACAATTCACATTTATTTAGCACTTTAAGGTTAAACAGAACACATTTCACACAGTAGGCCATTGTGGTTATATTATCCCCATCTTACAGAAGATAAAAACTGAGGCCTGGGGAATTTTAAATGGCTTTCCTAAGCTCACACACTTATTAAAATCAGAGCTAGAATTACAGAGCTGTGATTCGAATAGTTGTTGTTTGGCTCTAAGTACAGCATTTTTCCACTTCACTCCACTTCCTCTCAAGGTATTTTGGATATTTATATTGCCTTTTAAAACAGTTAGCCTCTATGTACAACAGCTGGAGAAAATACTTTCTGAATTTTATTTTGGGACACCAAGAACACATCCAGCTCCAGCTCTAATGTCAAAAATGATGACTCCTTACTTTATTGTGCAGGAGAATTATTGGAAATGATGATGGGGAAACAGGGTAGGTGCTCCTGGATACAGTGCTGGGACATCTGGTCTCACAGTCCAATACTTAATATTTGGGATCTTAGGTGTTTTTTGTTCCCTAATTATCTAACCCATTAACTACTGTGCATGAATTAGTAAATATATGACACTGTCCTCCTTGTTCTGTTTTGATGGCTTGATGTACTGCCATAAGTTCAGCATATTGACTACTTCCACCTATGCCAGTACTTTCCAAAGTCTGCCTAGTACATGGGTTTTAGGCTACTGCTTTCCAAAGTCTTTTGTGGAACAAATATTTTGCTGTCCCAGTAAACTATGCATGTCTCTTTTCTTCAGTTAATCCATCATAACTCTCACTCCATTTTACTGAGGACTGTACCAACTGTTGCTTTGGTTCCTGGGGGTGTATCATTCCCCTCAGTGCCTAAATTTGCTATAGATTCATGTGGAGCAGAAATTCCATTTTTGCCTGTTTTAGCACTATTATGAAAAGACCATTTCCAATTGATTATGCTAGCCTCTTGTGCATGTCCAATTCTGTGAGAAGCTGGGGTACTCATTACCCAGGTCATAATCAGGACTCTAGATTGTAATATCACTTCATGGCCCAGAGTCAGTTGTTCAGTCTCTACCAAAGCCCAATATGCAGCTAACAACTGCTTTTCAAAAGGTGTATATTGACCTCCAGATTAAAGGAGCTTCCTAGACCAAGATCCTAAGGATAGATTTCAACATTGTTGCTTTTGCTATAAACTCCAGTTTGCATAATCATCCTATACATGCACTTGTAATTCCACTGGGCCATTTTGCATAGGCCATAAATCTAGGGTCAATTGTATAGCAGCCTTGGCTTCTTCAAAAGTTTTACTCTGCTCAAGTTCCCAATCAAAGTCATATTTCTTTCAAGTAACTTTATATAAGAGTTTCATAATCTGGGGTGGCTAGGTGATGCAGTGAATAGAGCATGGACCTGGAGTCAGGAGGACCTGAGTTCAAATCTGGCCTCAGATACTTACCAAAAAAAAAGACAAAACAAACAAACTAGCCATGTGACCTTGGGCAAGTCACTTAACCCCAACTAACCTCCAAAAATAAAAAGAGTTTCATAATCTGTCCCAGATGTGGAATGTGGTCCCTCCAATATTCAAATAATCATATATACTTTTGGGCCTCCTTCTTATTGATAGGGATAGGAAAATCCTGAATCTTTCATCAGGCTGTGGAAGAATCTCTTTCAGACCCTTATTGCACTGAATATCCCAAAATTTTACATTTTGAGCTGATCCTTGAAAACTCACAGGGTTAATTTCCTACCCTTTGTTTTTCATATGCTCAATTATAAGTGTCAATCTTCTCCACTTCTTTTACATCTTTTCACTGTATCATAACCTCATCTATGTAATGGATAAGCTATACACCATGTAGCCCTAATTCATCCAAATTTACAGCCACAATCTTATGACAAATAGTGGGGCTATGTAGAAATCCTTGTGGCAAGCTTGTGAAAGTATATTGTCTGACCTGCCAAGTGAAAGCAAACTGGTTCCATTGTTTAAAATCTATTAGGATAGTAAAGAAAGCATTGACTAAATCAACAACTGCATGCCATATTCCATCATATTTCTGGATCCTTTCTATTAAGGTAATGGTATCTGGAACAGCAGCATACAAGGAGGGAGTGACCTTATTCAATTGTCTATAATCCATTTTCATTTTCCACATCCCAACTGACTTTCATGCTGGTCAGACAAGATTATTCCATTGAGTGGTTGTAGGAAATAACACTCTTGCTTCAATATATTGCCATCTTGCCCACCTGGCATACAATACTGCTTTAAAGTAATCACTTCAGAAGGCTCAAGTAAAGTTATTGGGTCCATTTTTATTTTTCCCCACTAAAACTGTATTAATTACTATCTTCCTTACTGCAAATGGGTATCTTCCTGCAGGGAAATTCAGAATCAATCATATCTCTCAATATATCTATTCCAATGACATATTTAGGAATGGGTACAATAACCACCATATATTCTTTCTGAGATAACTGTCCAATTTTCATTGTTAGTTTAACTTGTCTGGCTTATATTTCAGCCCCTCCCACTTCTGTGATGGTAATAGAAGTTCCATGTTTAAACTTATCAGGGTTTCCATAGATAAGGGAGGCCTCCACCCCAGTATCTATCAATGCCCTAGTAACAGCAATTGATCCATTTTTCCAATGTATGGTTAAACCAATATGGTGTCTGTGTATTTCTTTAATCTAGGCTGGGGCTTGCCCTATTTCCTATTCTCCCTGAAGGTGTGACAAACTTGGATACAATGATTCAGGAGTATCTGGAGAGGTGGTTTCTACTTCCCTATTCAGTCTAATATTAAGTACCTTTTCTTGGTACATCTTATATAGCTCTTTAGTTGGAGTACCATTTATTCTTCTAAAAACTATCCCTGCTTTCAGTAGAGCAGTAAACAATTATTTTCTTGTCAATACATTCTGACTTTGAATCCACTGGCTATTTACTCTTCTCTCTTGAGGAAATTTATCTTTTCCCCATTCCCCTAAGTCACTTAATTGTTAAATCTTATCCAACATGTCCAAAACAGGGTGCCCTATTTCCCCAATTAATAGAGTCATAACTGGGTGCTTATAAGAAGGAGGAGCCATCTTCAGTATGATATTTCTATGAGGAACTGCTAAGGGGATATTGTGATACACATAAGCATCTCTAGCCATAAAATCAGTTTTCATTATTTCCTCCTCTAGCTTTCTCATACAATCTCTAAGTGAGGACCAGGGTCTATCTCCACCAGGCCACATAGAGTCAGAAGGATATTGCTTATTGCATGCCTATGTAGCTAAAGTTAACAGTTTAATTGCATTGTTACCTCCTTGCACATGGCAACCCCTAAAAGTTTGATGTACAAAAGGAACCTAATACCTATGAATTTCAAGCAATGCACACTATCTACCAGTACTCCTCTGGCCCCTTCATCACTGATTCTCACCATACAAGATATTAAAGATTCTCCCATCCTTTCTGGTGAATTGACTTAATATATCAGTAACCTCTTGTTGGGTGAAATCCTCAATTATTTCCTTGAACTCTGGCCCCAGTGGTTCTCCTGCTTTCTTATTAGTATGGGGCAAACTTCTGAATTGTAAGCCTCCTCATCTAACTTAGTTCCATTCTCCTCACATGAATTCTCCTGGCAGTCTTTGGGGCAACTATGGCCAGCCTGTACAAAACCTGCATGCACATTCCTTTTGTTAGCTTTTTGCTTCCTTTTAGCTAAATGAACAGTAGCTTATTCTTCTACCACCTGAAACCCTCCAATTTGCTCTTCTAAAGGAAAGTCCAAATGCCCTGGCATAGAAAACTTCTCATGCAAAGTATCCAACTCCCTTTCCATCTGAACTTTCTCCTCTAGAAGTTTATCTCTGCTTTTACACATAAGATGATAACTTGTTAGCAAGGCCTAGCCACTCCTACACACCCCGGCCATTTCTTTCCCTGGTTCTATAGGTATTTCTAGCAAACATCTTTCTAAATGTTTGGGTTCTCCCTTCTGTAGCCTTGGTTCCCAGTTTTCACAGAGATCTGTGCTTTTAGCCTATTCTCTTGCTAGGGAGGAATTAGGTAAATCCTCCCATTCTGGAATAACCATTTATTTTTCTTGCCTCCAAATTGATATCTGATATTTTGTGATCCCATCCTTGTTGCCAAATATAATGCCAGTGCAATATTCACAGCACCCACAAGGGCTATGAAGGTGCTGGTATAGGTCTCAAACACAAAATGCAACAGACTTTCCACATGAAAGACAAAACCAAAACATTTATTCAAACAACAGAAAGCCAAATCCCCAAACCAGAAAGCCAAATACATCATAGAGGTCAAGAAGTTGGTACACATATCCAATGCAGTGAGCACCAACATCCCCAAGTCTTCCCTCCATCAGGCCTTCAAAACAAAATAAATTCCCTTAAGCAAAAATTCCCCTCTCTTCCTCACACTACCTGCTCTGCCTCCATGCTGCTTGGTTCCAGCTCTGCTTGTGCTCTCTAATGCTCCTTCCTCCTCCACCCTTCCTGTTCTACCCTTTCAGCAAGCTACTACCACCGTGGGCTCCATATGATTATATTTGACATATTAAGTGCAGGAAAGGTCTTCAAATTCCCTTAGGTCTATTAAGGGGCGGGAAAGATCTTCAAATTCCCATTACCATTATGGGGTAACAAGAATGTCATGGAAAATCATCAGCAATGGTAAAATTTGCAGAAAAGCTGGAGGTGCTGGGTCTCCACAGACTATATTAAGCAGGGTAGAGTGAGAGGAATTGAAGGAGATAAACCCAATATGAAAGTAGTAGTAGAGGTACTCAGTATTAAATGCTTGCATTAAGAAAGTACTAAAGATACAACCAGGAAGTTGCAGAGGATTGGTTATTGTAATGGAAATGCAAATTTAAAGATCTTCTCTGCCCCTAGGCTAAAGTGCACCTGAAACATGGGGGTGGGAGGCTTGTTTTTCAGTAGGTACTTTTTGATTGGCCAGTGGGTCAATAAGGTTGTTACATTCTCTGAGCCAGGAGAAGGCTATATAAGCCCTGATGTGTAGCTTTGTTTTGGGGGCTCACTTTGAGAAGTGTTCTGTGATTTGATCTGTATTCTGGGAAGCTGTTGTCCAGAACCCTCCCGGCTTTGAAAAACCCAGATGTTGATTGGGTATGGATGTAATGGCTGGACAGTTTGGAAAGCTGTCTTCTTGATCTGTTTCTGTCTTGATAATTCTGCCTGTATACTTTGAAGTTCGGGGTGCTGACCTTTTTGCCCTGAACAAGGTAAACGATATATGGTCTGACTGATTAAAGTAAGCTTGTTAACCCATTTTGAGTTGCTTTCCTTTAACAAAGCAGATCCAAGAACCTGTGGTAGCAGCAAACCCTGAGGACGTGCTTGGGGTGCTTGCCGCTACAGTTATATAGCTAATTCTGAAGTTCAAGAATTCTTATTCCACTGTAGATTTCTTTACTTGGTGAATCTTGACTTTTATTTTTTTAATCCTTAAAAATAAATAATGTACTATTGCAAATAAAATCTTTAATTTTAGGACCTATAAAGAAACAATGATATTTCAAATACCTGAATATAAAAAATATTGTGCAAAGCCTCATGTTACATTTAATTGAAAGGTACTAAAAACAGTACTGAGCATGTATATCATTTCCATTTTGTGAATGGAGACCTAAATATAATTTGGGAGCTATGTCTGTTTCCCACAGTACCATTAAAATTAGTTCAAATCATCTTTAAACATAGTATCTGCAAGATGGCAGAGTAAAAGCAGGAACTTGCTTAAGCTCCCACACTATCCACCTCCAATACCTGTAAAATATGACTCTAAACAAATTTTAGAGCTGCAGAACCCACAAAGTGACAGAAAGAAACAAATCTCCCACTGAAGGCATCCTGGCAGGCTGATAGGAAGGGTCTACCACACCACGCTGGGAGCCAAGCACAGTCCTGCATGAGTCGCGTGGGCCCAGACCTGCCATGACCCTGACCAGCGGTGCAGATTGGACAGAGCAGACTTCAGGAGAGTGAATGACTGGCAGCTGTGACAGTATCCAGACTTCTCAACACATAAACACCAAAGAGAAAGTAAAAGGTCAGTAGGGAACTCTGTTGGAACCAAGGGACAGAAGAGCACGGTATGGCCTCTGCCCCTGGAGTGAGAGTGGTAAAGGTATAGCAGTAGCTGCTCTGTGGTTGTCTCTGGAGCTCCTGGCCTGCAGATTGTAGGGGGACCAAGTGACCATTCAGAGGGTAATTGATCTTCCTTTGACCTGCTTGGATCTGGGTCACAGTCTTAGGTAGTGGTCCTGGGGTGTGTGGCCAGGGTGCCAGAGCTTGTGGTGGCTATAGAGAGGGCACCCTCCTCAGATATCTGACAACTGCAAAAACTCCAGAATTTTGGACATAGCTCTCTCCACTCTGGAAGCAGAATTATAGCATGGCAAAGAGCTCAAAAGTCAGGTGATTGGCTTGCAAAATGAACAAGCAGAGGAAGTGTAATCAGACCATAGAAACCTTTTTTAGGGACAAAATGGATCAAAACACTGAAGTAGAAGACAACGAAGTCAAAATTCCTGCATCAAAAGCTTCCAAGAAAAATATAAGCTGGTTATAGGCCATGGAGGAGTTAAAAATCCAAGAAGGATTTTGAAAATCAACTGAGAGAAGTAGAGGAAAAATTGGGAAGAGAAATGAGAATGATGAAAGAAAATCATGAAAATCAAGGCCACAGCCTGCTAAAGGAGATCCAAAAAATACTGAAAAAAAATAAAAATAGACTAACTCAAATGGCAAAAGAGGCTCAAAAAGCCAATGAGGAGACGAACATCTTAAAAAGATGATTTGGCCAGATGGAAAAGGGATTTCAAAAAGTCACTGAAGAGAATAATTCCTTCAAAATTAGATTTGAATGAATGGAAGCTGATGACTTTATGAGAAATCAAGATAGTATAAAACAGATCCAAAGAAATGAAAAAAAAGAAGGCAATGTGAAATACCTCATTGGAAAAATCACTGACTTGGAAAATAGATCCAGGAGAGATAATTTAAAATTATTCGACTACCTGAAAGCCATGATAAAAAAAAAAGAATGTAGAAATCATCCTTCAAGAAATTCTCAAGGAAAATTGCCCAGATGTTTTACAAACAGATGGCAAAATAGAGGTTGAAAGAATTCACCAATCGCCTCTTGAAAAAGATCCCCAAAAGAAAACTCCTAGGAATATCATAGCCAAATTCCAGAGTTCCTGAGTCAAGGAGAAAATATTACAATTTGTCAGGAAGAAAAAAATTTGAGTATTGTGGAGACACAATCAGTACAACACAAGATCTAGCAGCTTCTAAGGGATTGAAGGGCTTGAAATATGATATTCTGGATGTCAAAGGAGGTAGGATGGAAACCAAGAATCTACCCAGCAAAACTGAGTATAATGAATCAGGGGAAAATATGGTAATTCAATGAAATAGAGGACTTTCAAGTCTTCTTGATGAAAAAACCAGAGCTTGTAATGGTAATGTAATTTTGAATTTGAAGAGCCCTTGGCTTTGGCAAAAGTAGCACGTACTTAGCACTTAGTAGTTGATCAAGCCTCTACTGGGGAAACAGAAGGTATGAACTCCTGTTCCCTTGTTACTGATGGAACAGGAAATTGGCTGAAGGAAGTAGCTAATACTGCATATATAAGAAACGCCCCAGAGAGGCACAGTCAGAATTTCCTTGAGACCAAGATTTGGTGGCAGAGCAGCTACAGAAGAATGGAGAACTGAGTCCTGAAAACTTGGGTGGTGGAGCTTCTTCTGAACAGGACCCCAGAGCCAGGAGGCCAGGAGGCCAGACCCAGGAGCTGGAGCCAGAAGCCAGGAGCCCAGGAGCCCAGGAGCCAGGAGCCCAGGTGACTGAAGGATGACAAGGATGCTGAGACTTTGCAGCTTGGTGGAACCTTGAATTCCCTGGAGCAGCAATAGTGAAGGAACTGACATGGACCACACCCTGTGAACTTCAGTGTGGAGCAGGACCTACCCAGAGAGCTGGACAAGGAACTGGGAACTGTCTGCCATTGAACCTAGGTGACAGTCTGGTGAATACAGGAAGAATCTGGGACCATAGAAGGGGATCCAGGGAATCTGAGAAGAGGCCCTGAGTGAAGATGAAAAAGCCTCTCCTTGGGTTGAGTAAAGATGTAATTGTAGTTTACTAGTGACCTAAGGGGTGGAGGGTTTTGTGTATGATACTTAGTAAGACTTTACTGAATAAGTGACTGATTGTACTTTGAGTACTTTGAGATATTATTACTGATAAGTGACTGATTGAGTTAATTAAGACTTTGTCCCATGAGTGGAAGGCTTTGAGACTACTGATAAGTGACTGAGTTAATCAAGATTTTGCCCCAAGAGTGGAAGACTTTGACTGTGCACTTTGATATTACTGATAAGTGATTGATTGAGTTAACTTAAGAGTGACTATAAGACTTTGAGACTGTGTTGTGAATATTATATTGTGATTTTCTGTGATAAGTTGAAATATTATGAATTCTGTACCTTGATTTTCTGTGGATGTTTTGTTTTGTCATGGAATAGAGTGATCACTATACTGTGTAATCAGAATCTTAAAAGCTGTTCACAGTAGCATTATTCTGGAAAGCTTCTGTGCATGGCATTATAGAGCTGAACAGAAAATTTGACTTTCAAATACAAGAAGCAAGAGAGATGCATGAGAATGTAAATAGGAAAAAGAAATCATGAGGAACTTATTAATTACCTATACGGAAAAATGATAATCGTAACTCATGAGACTTTTCTCAGTATGAGGATAGTTGAAGGAAATATATATTACATATATGTATACATGCATGTATATATGTATAGAAGGGTGTCTGTGTGTATAAATATATATGTGAGTGTATATATATATGTGTGTGTGCATGTACACATAGACAGAGGGCACAAGATCAGTTGTATAGGAAGGGATGATATCTAAACATAAAATTAAGAGGTGAGAGAGAATTATAATGGGAGAAGGAGAAAGGGAGAGATAGAATAGGGTAAATTATCTCTTATGAAAGAGGCAAGAGAAAACTGTTCCAATGGAGGGGAAGAGCAGGAAAGCAAAAGGGAATGGCTCAACCTTACTCTCATTAAATTTGGCTTAAGGAAGGAATAACATACACACTCAATTGGGTATCTTACCCTAAAGGAAAGTGGGGAGAAGGGGATAAGAGGGGAATGATAGAAGGGAGGGCAGATGGAGAAGAAGGTAGTTAGAAGCAAACACTTTTGAAAGGAACAGAGTCAAAGGAGAGAATAGAATAAGTAGGGGGAGGGATATAATGGAGGTAGAGTTAGTCTTTCACAATATACCTACTATGGAAATGTTTTGCAAAACTACACATGTACAGCCTATATTGAATTGCTTGTCTTCCCAGTGGGGGTGGGTGAGGAGGGAAGAAGGGAAAGAATCTGGAAATCAAAGTTATAAAAACAAATGCTTAAAAAATTGTTTTTTACATGCAACTGGGAAACAAGATATACAGGCAATGGGGTATAGAAATCCATCTTTTCGTACTAGAAAGTTAGGGGAGGGATGAGGGAGGATATAAGAGAAAGTAGAGTGGGAGAAGGGGTATTCAATAGGCTCGCTATAAAATTTGTAACTCAAAATCTTGTGGAAATGAATGTTGAAAACTAAAAATAAATAAATAACAGAATAAAAAACCAACAGTATCAATACTTGTCTATGTTACGTATGTTTTTCTTTCTTTTCTTTTTTTTTTGCTTTTTGGAGGGCAATTGGGGTTAAGTGACTTGCCCAAAGTCAGATGGCTAGTTATTGTGTTAAGTGTCTGAGACCAGATCCGAACCCAGATCTTCCTGACTCCAGGGCCAGTGCTCTATTCACTGTGCCACCTAGCCGTCCCATATTTTTTTTTCTTAAACTAAAATTAGTTATTTATGACTTCAGTTCAAAAACCACTTGTTCAGAATATAACTTCATTTACTTTAAGCCCTCTGACCCTTATTTCATTAATTTCATTTATCCAGAATTGTTCAGAGATTTTTTTTTTTTGCCTTTTGGAGGGAAATTGAGGTTAAGTAACTTGCCCAAGGTTACACAGCTAGTTTTTAGGGATTTTTTTTTTTATGTTTAATTTTTAAGGTTCCTTGTCAGGGAAGCAACTGGAGGAAAATGCACATGATTATGGAAAGGATTAAGGATTTTGAATGCGTCAGTTCCCAAATTGGTCACTTATCAAAATAATGTAACATATGTAACAGTATGGTTTTATAGGTAGATGAAATAGTTAAACTACTTCTGTGATTTCTGTGGGTCAAAGAAGATCTCAGCAGCCCCATCGGATCCCTTCTGTTGTTGGAGACCTTGAATTCTAATTTCAGGATATGTCCTTTTAATAGTAGGCTTTGATCCCTTTTAAAATGTAAATATCTTTGGTATTAATAAGACTAAAGTTTTATTCATATTAATGTGAATGACACTTGAGAATAAATTCTGGGAAGGTCAGATATGAAGAAAGATCTTTGGGTCAGCATATTCATTCACTGTTGGTGTGATGCCTTGAACTAGCCCAAAAATTCTAAAACAAACAAACAAACAAAACCCAGCAACAAACATTTGGTTCTATCCTAGGAAAATAAGTAAACTGTTAGTTCTCTTAACATTGTTATGACAGTACTGCATATGTTCCCCCAAGGTGCAGGGAAGAAAGAAAAATCCTATGGACACCAAAATCTTTTTTTTTTTTTTTTTTTGCTTTTTGGAGGGCAATTAGGGTTAAGTGACTTGCCCGAGGTCACACGGCTAGTTTTTTGTGTTAAGTGTCTGAGGTCAAATTTGAACTCAGGATCTCCTGACCCAACCTAGCCGCCCCAACACCAAAATCTTTATACCATTTTTTAATGGTAGCAAGGAACCAAAAACAAAGTGAGTACCTGCTGATCAAGCAATAACTAAAGAAACTGTGATTTAAGATTACAGTGGAAATACAAATTTCAGTGGAAATCAGACAAATGACTCACACTAGCTGTGTGACCTTGGGCAAGTCACTTAATTCGGATTGCCTCATTTCCCCCCTCCAAAAAAAAAGATCTCAGTAGAATGTTATTGTAATTTAAAAAACAAACAAATATTTTAAAAAATCAGAGAAACTTGGGAAAACTTGTTTCAATTGATGCAGTGGAACCCAGAGAACATTATAAACATTTACTACCATAATGTAAAAGGAAAAGAACACTAAAAGACATAAAAATTTGGATTGATGCAATGCCTGGAACATAGTAAGTACTTAATATATGCTATTTGATTTGACTCGACCAGCCTTAATTTCAGACAACCCATTTTAATAATTGTTCCTTATTAACAACCTGATTAAAAAGAGGTTAGATCTTATATTTTTCCTTCCTATTCCCCATCCCTTAATTCTCTTTTTATCAGGATGTGTAAGAATACTTCACTTTAGTTCTCTTCCCATTATTCACCTGAGTATCTATGCATCTCGGTCCCCAACAGAACGAAAGATTTTAATGGCAAGAATTAAGAGAGGTTCGTTTGTGAGGAAGACCCTGTGTTCAAATTCTACTTCTGATGTTTACAACCTGTATGACTTTGAACCAGTTACTTATCCTTGAGAGGCCTTGGTTTCCTCTCCTGTAAAATGAATGAGTTATACTAGATATCTCTGAAGTACTTTCCAGATCTTCATCTATGATTACATGATCTGCTTCTCAGAAAGAAAGTTCAGAGTCATTTTTCATATCAATATCATCAATTCTTCCACCCTGATTCTTTCTAGTCAGGTAAGTGTCTGAGGTAGTTAACTTACAGATGCATCCAGTGGTTTTCCTCATACAAACTATTTTGACTGCCTTTGCAAATATCTTCTTGTATTTGTTTTTGGCTAGAAAGTTTTACACAGAGTAGCAGACCACACTAAGTTTAAAGTTTGGTGAAGTATTTTTTTGTTTATTAGAGTATGGCCATCAATTCTCTGATTTACATACTCATATGCAATGGTTTATTTATCCACCACATGTCTGTTCAATGTACTGCTGACTTATCCAATAAATGACTGAGTAGATTTTTAAAATTTGTGAAATGTTCTGTGGAGTAGTAAAGTCAATGTCATTTTCTTTTACCATGACAGCTACATGTCCAATGTTTCATATTATGGATAGGCTCATTAATCCAGGCTGTTCTTGTCAAGTCAGCATTTTCTCCCATCAGGGGTTTCCATCTACTTTACAGATTGAATTTTTTGGATTAAATTTTTTTTGTATATGAATTCTGGCCAGGAAAACTCACAGCTTTTTATTTCTTTCCCTGGGTAAAAGTCACATCTGTTTCCTTCAGATATAGTAGACTTCGCAGCATGAGGTATGATGGAGAGACCTTGCTTTGGGGTCCGGAAAATCTGGGTTCAAGCTGTATTCCATATACATCTTTCCTGTGTGACCCTGCACAAGAAATATCTCAGTGCCCTAATCATGTCTCTAAAACTGTGAGTGGTGGGGAAGGTACCAGTCTGCATTGGTGGAGGGAGTTCCTCACTGAGTGGTCCCTATACTCCAAAAAAATGTTATTATACACTTACCTAGAAAATAGTAGTAGCATCATTTTCAGGTGAATTGTAGTTTTCTATTCATGCATACATGCAAAATGTATTGTATAGGCACATAAATGATGTTAAGTTACCTCATATATAGATTTGAGGTTATTTAAAAGAAAATACGGACCTCAAATGTTCTCATTTGGTTCTCTTTCATTGTTCATTTTCTATGAGATCATAACCAAGTATTTTAAGGAAACTTATAGAAATTATTTTATTATCTAATGCAATGGAGCTTTTGATTAGTATTAAAGAAAAGTAAATAAATGACTTTCTCTAGGTCTAGCATATTTAAATCTAAAGAGAGTCTACTATGGTAAACTCAAAATTAAGTTATTAGAGTTCTGAGATGATACAGGTATATTTGAACAATTCATATGCTCAACTATTAACAAAGCACATTCCTCCTCCCCCTTTTTCTTCATATTTACCATGGAAATAACAATGTGACCATAAAAATGCCTACAATTGCAAAATAGGTACTAAAAGTCATGAGATTTTTTGAGTTGAAAGGACTTTATAGGTTTTCTAGTCCAATTCCTTCATTTTACAGATGAGGAAAGTGAGATCTAAAGAGACTGACACTTTCCCAAATTCATACAACTAGCTAGTAGCAGAGCCAGAATTAAGATCCAAGTATCCTTATGTGCTTAGTATCTGTGCTTCCAAGCCTTCTTTGATAGTCTTTTTTTGTATGCTCAGCATGTCCTAAGTAAACCATGTAACCTTTTTTTTGTATGCTCAGCATGTCCTAAGTAAACCATGTAACCTTTTAGTCATGCAACTTTTTGTTGTTACTTTTAGAACATGAAATTGTACCTTACCAATCAAAATTCATATTAAAGTTTAACAGTGGAATGGTAACCTCAAATCAGCTGTTTGCTTGGATCTAATGTTTGAAAAATACTTTACTTTCTTTTCTTCTTGACCACTTCCTGGTGAAGTATTATCAGAAAATGCACTTCTTAAAATCAGAATGTTGTGCTATCTGCAGAGATTATATATATTCGCTGACAGAGAGTGTTTAGCACATAGTAGACACAATAATTACTTGTCGACTGGCTAATCTCTATATATTTCATGTTAAATTCTTTAAAGTTATTTCCTTTTTTTTTGCAAACAGAAAGTATACAAGAGATAATTTTGAGATAACAAAAATGAAATTACCTAGTTCTAAGGTACATATAACATCTTCCCTAAGAGGATAAGGAACTTGAATTATTTTAAGTTGTGTGAATTTTGAAGTCATCACTGACTAACCTAATTCTTCTACAATAATGTATATAATGCTTCTGTTATGATATTTGCCTATATATTGTATCATTTCCTGATGTGGTATAGTGAAAAGAGCACTGAATTTTGAATAAGAATCATATTTCCATCTTGACTCTGCAAATTACTCACTGTGTGACAATGGGCAAATCATTTCACCTCTCTAGCCTTTATTTTCCTGATCTTTAAGATACAAGAGTTAAACATAATGAATTTCAAGGTCTCTGTCACCTCAATGTTTCCATGTTTCTTGTCTGTGATTGCAATCCCTGAATTGCCTTTGTGAAATAATGACTAACTGAATGAAAAAACTTGAACAGCTTTACAAATAATGACAAAATTGGAAAAATGTGAGGGTCGTCTGGCTGTGACATCTGTCACCTCACAACTTCAAAAATAATATTTCTTTTTTTTCTTTATTTTTTACATTATTTTCTCATTTTTATGCTTTTATTTATTTTATTCTTTTCATTTATTAATTGCTTCCTAACAATTCAGTAGTCTAACTGTACAAATCTGACTGATTTTGAAATTATTCTCACATCATTAATCATTAGTTTCCTGCCTATTAAAATAAGTAAGGATATTGGAGAGTAAGGATATTGTTCATTGTCATGTCTGGCATCTCCTAACATTTTTCTTTTTTTTAAATTTTAATTCTTTTTTTCTCTCTCTTACTTTTTATTTTTTAGTTTACATCATTCATTTCCACAAGATTTTGAGTTACAAATTTTCCCCCAATTTTTCCTACCCACCACCCCAAAACAGCGTTCCCACTGAATATCCCCTCCCCAATCTGCTCTCTCCCATATCTTCCCCCATTCCCCGCTTCAACTTTCCAGTAGAGTACAGTGGATCTCTGTGCCCCAGTGCCTGTATATCTCATTTCCCAGTTACATGTAAAATAATAATAATAACAGGTATGTATATTTTTAAACATTTGATTTTAAAACTTTGGATTCCACATTCTTTCCCTTCCTCCCTCATCAACCACCCCAACTGAGAAGATAAGCAATTCAATATAGGTTGTACATGTGTAACTATGGAAAACATTTCCATAGTGGATATATTGTGAAACAGACTACACTTCCAAAATCCTAACCCACCCCCACTTGTTCTATTCTCTGCTTTGATCCTGTCCCTTTTCAAAAGTGGATGCTTCCAATTTCCCTTCCCCCAAGCCTTCCCTCCCTTCCATCATCCCTCCCTCTCTTCCCCTTCCCCTCTACTCTCCTGTAGGGTGAGATACCATATTTAGTGTATATGTCATTCCCTTCCTAAGCCAAATTCAATGAGAATCAGGTTGACTCATGCCCTTTTGCCTTCCTGTTCTTCCCCTCCATTGTAACAATTTTCCCTTGCCTCTTCTATATGAGATAATTTGCCCCATTCTGTCTCTCATCTACTCTCATTATATTCCTCTCTCACCTCTTAATTTCACCTTTTAAGTATCATCCCTTCCTATTCAATTGGTCCTGTGCCCTCTGTCTATGTATACCAAAAGACATATATACACACACTCACATATGTATTCATATGCCCATATACCCTCCTATATAGACATATATGTATGTATACACATAAACCCATATGCATACATATATACATACACACACGTGTGTGTGTGTATCTTTCTTTTCCCTTCAACTATTCTCATTCTGAGAAAAGTTTCATAAGTTACAATTATCATTTTTCCATGTAGGAATGTAAGCAATTCAACTTTGATAAGTTCCTTATGATTTCTTTTCCCTGTTTACCTTCTCATGCTTCTCTTGCTTCTTGTATCTGAATGTCAGATTTTCTATTCAACTCTGGTTTTTTCAGCAAGAATGCTTGAAAGTCCTCTATTCCACTGAATGACCATATTTTCCCCTGAAACATGATACTCAGTTTTGCTGGGTGATTCTTGGTTTTAATTCCAGCTCCTTTGACCTCCGAAATATCATCTTCCAAGCCCTTTGATCCCTCAGTGTAGAAGCTGCCAGATCCTGGGATATCCTGATTGTGTTCCCACAATATTTAAATTGTTTCTTCTTGGTTGCTTGTAATATTTTCTCCTTAATCTGGGAACTCTGGAACCTGGCTATAATATTCCTAGAAGTTTTTTTTGGGGGGGGGATCTTTTTCAGGAGGTGATTGGTGAACTCTTTCAACCTCTATTTTGCCCTCTGGTTCTAAAACATGAGGGCAATTTTCCTTGAGAATTTCTTGAAGGATGATTTCTAGGTTCTTTTTTTGATCATGTCTATCAGGTAGTCCAATAATTTTTAAATTATCTCTCCTGGTTCTATTTTCCAGGTCAGTGGTTTTTCCAATGAGATATTTCACAATGCTTTCTATTTTTTCATTTGTTTGGATCTGTTTAATGGTATCTTGATTTCTCATAAAGACACTAGCTTCCATTTGCTCCCATCTAATTCTGAAGGAATGATTCTCTTCAGTAAGCTTTTGAGATTCTTTTTCCATTGGGCAAATTTGGCTTTTTAAGGCATTCTTCTCCTCATTGGCTTTTTGAGCCTCTTTTGCCATCTGAGTTAGTCTATTTTTTAAGGAGTTATTTTCTTCAGTCAGGTTGTTGACTCTCATTTCACAATTTTCTTGAATCATTCTCATTTCTCTTCGCAATTTTCTCTCCACTTCTCTTATTTGGTTTTCAAAATCTTTCTTACGGTCCTCTGTGGCCTGTAACCAGTTCATATTTTCCTTTGAAGCTTTTGGTGCAGGAGTTCTGACTTCACTGTCTTCCTCATATTCCATGCTTTGATCCTTTTTGTCCCCAAAATAGGAGTGTAAAGTTGTGTTTCTCTGTTTGGTTTGCTTCCTTTGCTTGCTCATGTTGCCACTCAATTACTTGACTTTTGAGCCTTTTGCCACAGTAGATCCCTGCTACCAGAAATGGGAGCTTTATGTCAGATGCTGGGGTTTTCACAACTTCTGGAGCTATTAGTTGAGTACCCTCTCTGAAGCCTCCATATGCTCTGGCAGACTGTTCATGCACCCCAGGACCTCTACCCTAGACTGCAATCCAGATCCAAGCTGGTTAAAGCAAGAGTGTTTACCTCTCAGACCGGACACTTGGTTCCCCTACAATCTACAGGCCAGGAGCTCTGAAGCAACCAAGAGGGGGTGGCTGCATGGCCACGGTGCCTCAGCCGCTTCTTGCCCTGGGGGGAAAGGCAAGATCACACTCCAAACTCCCAGGTCCCGAAGTCCACACTGCACTCACCTGTCACTTTGTCCTTGGCATCTATGGGTTGATAATTCTGGAAACTACCACAGCCGCTCATGATCTGAAGTCCCTCCAGCCAGTGGATGATCAGGTCTGCCCTGAGGCTAAAACCTCTGCTCTGGCAGAGCTGGGCTTGGCTCCTAGAGTGCTGTGCTCGCCACTTGCTGCTGGCCTGCTGGGCTGTCCTCAGTGGGAGGTTAGCTTCTCTGTGTCATTTTGTGGGTTCTGTAGCTCCAAAGTTTGTCTAGAGTAATTTTTTACATGAATTGGAGGAGGTGGGAGCCAGAGCTGCATAAAAGTCCTGTTTCTACTCTGCTATATTGACTCCACTAAAAACAATATTTCCATTATTAAATTACAGATTGTTAAGTTTGTTTTTATTTGTGATAATGTAGCCAGGTTCAAACTTTATAGCAAAATTAATTTCCATCTGACATTTTTAGGCCATTAAAAATAACAACAACTAATATTAATAGTCTCTAAGCACTTTAATTTTTAAGTGTTGGATTCTATTCTTCCTGGAATTGAGTGAGGTGCTTAGGGACATTGATGGGGTTTTCAGGCTACTGGGGTGTCACACCATGAAACAGGGCTATGGAGTACTTACCAGGATAAAGCTAAGTCCCTCATGCAAGATGTGACTCCCACATAGCTTTAAAGTTAATGTACCTCTTCAGCATCTAATTTGCTAGTAGGAAGTAACTTACAAATAGAGACTAGAATGAGTATTAGAATTTTTTTCCCTATTACTATTATTATGTTAAAACTGTAAAGGGACTTTCGGAATTATCTGGTTAATATTATAGATGAGAAAACAGGCTCAATCAAAATGATTTTCTGTAGCTTTATTGACAGCGTAGTAG
The DNA here is from genome assembly GCF_028583685.1 of Petaurus breviceps papuanus. Lineage (NCBI taxonomy): Eukaryota > Metazoa > Chordata > Mammalia > Diprotodontia > Petauridae > Petaurus > Petaurus breviceps. Next base: position 1,735,847 of record NW_027186390.1, read on the forward strand.
CAAAAGAAAGACTAGAACTGAGTGTTCTGACTCACAGTTCAGTTCACCTTCTAATAGGTTTTAACATATTACAATGAACTGACCACACACTTAAATTATTATCATATTTGTTATACAAAGTCATATAAGAATCACAGACATAAGTTTCATTAAAAAACCAGAACTGAAGATCCAGAAAAGAAGGAATATGCCAGCTGGATCCCTTGGAACAAGCATTGTGGATGACAAAGATACAAGAAGACTTTCCCAAAATTTTTGCTTTTTTTTTTTTTTAAAGAATAACAATCCAAATGACAGAATTTCTTACTCTAATTCAAACTTGTTGTAGATTGGAATGAACTTCTTACTTTCCTATCTAAAGTTTTTCATCTGTATATCAGGAATAACATTTCTGATCAGCACAAAGATTTGTAGGAAATGACTAAAAGAAATAACCAAAATACCTTGTGAATGTCAAAATGAATTTTATATACTAAATACAAAATATGGTCCTCATCTGTAAGTGAGAGATTCCCCTTCTTTCTGCATTTTTTTTCATGATTGCATCTGTGATTTCATCAGTCTATGAAGTTCCTAGTGATCAGAACAGATTTGTACCTTCTCTACAACTGTAGCCTTAGGGAAATGCCTAGTACTGAGCAGTTAAATAACTTCTCCAGTAGATGCCAGTAGATGTGAAAGGCATAACTTGAACTTGGTTTTTCATAACTCCAAGACCCCCCTTCTCTAGGACAATATGTTGCTTCAACAACTCTTAAATTATAAAAAAGTACCCCTTTCAGGGTGCTTACCCAGATTTTTCTTGGCCTGCCAGGTAGATTCTCCAGAGGGTGGTTATCTACTTTTTCTTCAGGGTTCTAGACACTAGCTCATGTTTTATTCAGTAGGCTATAAAATTTTTAGAGATATCATTGATGTGTTGCAGTTTCTACCATTTGCTTGCCCAATCTACATTGATAGCTATGTCTAAGATTCCTAACTATAATTCATTTGCAATTTCTGGTGGCAATCACTGACTTTTAGCTGTCATCATAAACCCTGATATTCCCGCAAACAAATGTGCAAGATCCAGACACATATTCCATGATTCTTTGCTGACATTGTTGGCTGAATGTTCACAGCTATCACACAGAGATTATATTTTGATTCTATTCTTTGATCTTAAGCATTTCATTGGATTCACCTGGAGGTAAACTGTTTTTGCTTACATTACGCAAATCTAGTCTCATGTACTTTCATATCAGCTACTACTGCTTGGAGAAATGATATATACATATACCCACATTAAATGCATATATATGTGTGATTATCATTTTTTCTCTTTATACATATATTTGTGTATATATCTACCCATTCATAAACACACACACAATGATTATTATGTCCTCTAAGATTATTAATACTTTTCTTCTTGTGTGAGGAAGTGCTAATCTTTCTGCACTTGTCTAAAATTAGGAAGCCAGTCTTTCATTAATATTCCATGAGTTTTTGTTAGGATACTTTACAAATCTTTTGTTGTCCATTTTACATTTCTGAAATTGTATATTGGATTAGTATTATAAATGTGTTAATTATTTTAATTGTGTTCTTCCTGTTCAACTTTGATTCCAGGATGACATATTTGAGTACTTCTTCTCTTTGATATTTTTATGTCCAATGTGTTTTGTCTGGAGGAAACCAAAGGTAAAGGTAGCAATCACCTTGATTAATTGGTTCAATGTGCTCTTGATTTAAGCATGAAACCCTCAGTCTAACACTTCCCTTGACATACATTAAGAATTTGTTTACTAGTCCAGTCAAAATAAAATTTTGATATCTTTGAGGAAAGATTCTACAAGATGAAGAAGATGTTTTTCATTGGAGTATATAGGGATCATACAGGTGATTAATACAATGTTTTCATATGCCTGCTTTGATTTGGAAGCCATATTTAGTTCTATTTCAGACAAGTAGTAGATTTAAGCCTAGGAAGAATCATAAAAATGCTACATTTTATTTTGATATTTCTTGACATTATTGTGTTGGTGGCATGTTTTAGAGAATAGTTTTTCAAGTTGGCATAAAAAACCCTAGCATTTTCGTAATACTTGGGCCTGTTTTATATATTCGCAGTAAATGAATAAACTACTAGTTCAGAACAGAGTCTAAGGCTTTGCAATAATCATCAAAAGTAGTATAATTGTTAAAGCATTTTCAGGCATTTTATTTAATAATTACTTAATGACAAATTGTTCTTTATATCTCCCGGTACTGTATCATATCCTTTTTTGCTCATCAACCACTTTATCTTTTTTTCCCTTGTTAACTGATGTTATAAAATGAATACAAGCTGTGAGTACTTTCTTTAAAGTACCTATATATAATTGGACTATATTTATAGGAGGTCATTGGTGTTCTTATCATTGATATTAGATATGTTTTTGATGCCTTCCTTAAAGATAAATAGTATAAGGTTTTGTCTGAGAGTAAGCTGGTAAACTGCCTTGAGGGTAATTCATGTGCCATTATGAAGCATTTGAGCAAAAAATTATGCATCTTATCCCTTTCCACTACTTTACAGTTTCCCAGAGAACCCTGAGTTTCAGACCTCCTTTTATATAACTTTTGTCATTCATCATACAAATTGTGCATGTGTTCTTTTTCTCATTGACCAAACTTGTATTTTTATTGTGCTATATCATTGTGTAGATGACTAGAAATTTTCTACTTCTTCTCTTTTCTTTTCCCTCTGATTTCTTTACTACTCAATCTTTTGTACTAAAATCTTTTACTTAATGGCATATTTTATTCTTCAAGACAGCCAGGTGGGAAGTGTGCAGGCCAGAGTAATGGGTGTGGAATCAGGAAGACATAGAATTGATAATTTATCTGCCCTCTGACCTTGGATATCATCTGAGCATTGTGCTCATCTCTGGGCCACACCACAATTTCAGAAGGACATTGATGAGCTGAAGGGTATGCAGAGGAATACAGCCAGTAGGGTTTAAGATGTTGATTTCAAGACATATGAGAGTTGTTGGAAGAAACTGGGCTATTTATCTTAGAGAAAAGAAGACTTAGGGAGGGGTATATGACAGGTATGTTCAAGTATTTGAAGGAATGTCACTTGGAGGAGGTTTTAGACTTGTTTTATTTAGACCTAAAAGGCAGTCCCAGAAACAATGGGTAGAATTGCAAAGGGAGTAAATTTAGACTTACTTTCAGGGAAAAGAAAAAAGAAAAAAAAACTCCTTAACAGAATCATCCAAAATTAGAAAGGATTGCCCTTAGATGGTAGAGTCCCTCCTTGGAGGCATTTAATTAGTCTAGATGATGGCTTAGGTATGCTATAGTGGGGATTCTTTTCATGTATGGGTTGGTCTAGCTAGTCACCAAAGTCCCTACCAACTTTCAAATTCTGTGAAAATGTTGGTAGTATTTCCTTGAACATACCCATTAAAAACAATCAAAGTGGGGTGACTAGGTGGCACAGTGAATAGAGCACTGGCCCTGGAGTCAAGAGGGCCTGACTTCAAATCTGGCCTCAGATATTTAATACTTATTAGTGGTGTGACCTTGGGTAAGTTACTTAACCCCAATTGTCCTGCCTCTCCCCCTCCAAAAAGCAAAAAAAAAAATATGATCCAATCAGAATCTTGGGGCTTCCAAATCAGAAGACCTTCAGCTTCCTTTCTTTGATTTTAATTAAAAGTATTCCTACAGGAAAGGCACAATTTTTGTAAGCATATAAATTCAAGAGATATGCAGGAAAAAGAAAACATCATTTAATTAATTTATTTTATTTTTGCTTTTTGGAGGGGGGAAGGTAGGGCGATTGGGGTTAAGTGACTTGCCCAAGGTCACATGGATAATTTTTTGTTAAGTGCCTGAGGCCAGATTTGAAACCAGGTCCTCCTGACTCCAGGGCCAGTGCTCTGTTCACTGCACCAGCTAGCCACCCCAACATCATTTAATTTTAAATGTCTGTTTCAACACCATTAAAAATATTGATAGCTTTTGTTTTTACATCACCTGTATTTCCCAATTTACCTCTCTCCACTTCCCTTCAAGAGAGCTAACCCTTTTTAAAGATAATGATGGGAGTGGCTAGGTGGCACAGTAAATAGAGAACCGATCCTGGAGTCAGGAGGACCTGAATTCAAATTTGGCCTCAGATGCTTAACACTTACTAGCCAGGTGATCTTGGGCAAGTCAATTAACCCCAATTGCCTCCCCCCCCCACAAAAAAAGAAAATGATGCAAAGTTGAGGTTAACAGCGAAAGGTGTTCTCCTTCCTGCAGTATGAAGATATATGCTGACTGATTTTTAAATGATGGGCTGTAAAGGTTTATTTATTTTTTTATCAGCCCTAATTTAATTGGTATAGGGAATCTACTTTGACAATATAGATCTGTAATTTTCTGGGACATGGAAAGGTTAAGTAACTTGCCAAGGGTCAAACAACTAGTATATGTCAGACATGGGATTTGAATCTAGGTCTTTCTGAGTGTGAGAGGGATTTTCTATGAACCTTTCCTCTTATATTAAGATTATATACCTGGAAGCATCGTGTTCCTCTTGCTGAAATAGGAAGACATGAAATCCTCTATGTTGCTCCGTGTGTTTCATCCAAATGCATACTTTCCCAAACCATGTTTCTCATTTAGCAGCTTTTGATAATTGTTTGGGGGCACCTTGCCTTTCTTTTGGCAGCCATAATTTGGCACAAGATAGTTTTTTAACATCACACATTGCCAACTGATTGTTTTATAGGGCAAAGGAAGCTGAGAGTAAGATGTGTTAAATGGAAAGTGGATGAGGACTATTTGTTTCAAATTCCTGTAATTTTAATGAATGATGCCAGGACTCCTTGAAATTTGGATGAGTTAGCTCTTTTAAATCTGCTCACGAGCTGGTTGTGTTATTAGAAGAAAAATTACCCAAATGAACTCTATCAGCACTAGTGAATATTTGCTTAAAATCAACCAAAAGCTTTGTCCCTGCAGATATATACAGGCAGAATACACTGGCATTTTCTTTGGAATGATGCCCTTTCTTGCCAGCAGAAAACAAATGGCCAATAGCAGCTGGCAGAAGACAAGTAGTAATCTGCACAAAAAGCAAAAAAAATGATGCAGAGCCATTCTCTCAAAAACAGAGAATGGAAATATCATTTGGTTTAGACTGGGAAAGTGGAAGAATGGTCTGGAATATGTTTTGCTCCTGAGCACTGTTATAGCAACTAATCCTATCACATTTGACAAGCCAGTGCAGTCAAGATAGAACTGGAAACAGCTCACACAGTTCCTGAATTCTTTGCCAATTTAAATTTGGCTCACCATTTTGCATTGTTATAGCATCTTCAAGAGACAGTAAAGATAATTCAGTTACTATTTCCCATTATATCTTCTGTGGAGATTTGTAATCAAGGTATAAATAAGAGAAGAGAAGGAGCACACATTTAATAGAGTTTTTTTTTCATACCTACAGAATGAAGAGATTGAGGTACCCTTAAGAAACACTAAAGAATGGAAATTTGTTGTCTTTCTTTTCCACCAAATCTCTACTAAAAGGATTTTTATCATGTTAGAAGTGAAATTTGTTGTACCAAAATTGTTTTTATGTGCAACAGCATGCAAGTTTTTTTTTTTATCATTTCTTCAATAGTACCATTACCAAAATTGTTATTCGTAAACAGGTCTCTAAGGTGGGCACAGGAATCCAGGTATAATAGCTGCATAGCTCTTGTACTTGTCTTTCTGAATCAATGGAATTACTAGAACTAATCTGTTTGTGTAGTAAGTTATTTTCTGTTTCTGCTTTAAATGTTCACAAAGAAGAATTATTTCCAGATAATATTCTTTGGTTGCCTTTCAAACAGTATAGCATTCCATTTAATAGTTGACAGCCTTTTGCTATATAAGGAAAACTCTAAAAGGAGAAATAAACAAATGAAGGGATCCTTCAAGAAGCTATCAACTCCATTTTTTTTTTGGGGGGGGGTTTCCTATGTCAGGATTTCAAGTCTACATCTTAGATATCTACTGTATCCTTAACCAAGTGATCCTCTTTTACAAAAATAGTCACTTTTCTCTTTTCTCAGGAACTCATAGAGTTCTTCACATTTATTTTAATATATAATGGTAATATGATCAAGCTATGAGAAGAAACTTTTGCAATTGCCATCTTTGGATAGTTTTTAATTCTGACACAATGAGAAAAGTAAAACCATAAGTTTTAAGTTGGGAGGTAATCAATGAAGGTTAGGATGGAATTCAAACTCAGTATGGGTCCATCCTTATATTGAATATAACAGGGTATTTATCTCAAAGGAAATAGACATTGAAATATAAAGACCCTGTTGTCTGGACTTGCAAAAAATATGGCTAAGAGAATGGTACTGGAATTAGAAAGACATGGGCTCAAGTCTGTCTCTGACACATTTAGCTATATGGTCACTTAATCTCTCAGTGATAGCTTTCTAAGGGTGTAAGTTAAATGTATATTGTGGATCTGCATCAGTGAAAGGAGATTTCACACGGGGAGTTAGTTCCCTACAGAGATGAAAATACAATTTTGGACCCAATATCCTATAGAATTTTTTTAATATGCCATTACATCATTAAATCACAGAAGAAAACAGAAGCAAAGGATTTTTAAAAGAAGAGTTTGCTTAAATTTGCATTTGTTTTAGAAAACAAATTTAGTCAGTGGATAACTAGAAATCTTGTCTTTTGGTCCTGTTTTTAAAGGCCTAGAAAAAAACGCTTTGGTATTTTGATTGACATACTGTAACACTTTAAAAAATATCTTTATGATTAATATATTTTATTGACAGGTCTTTATTTACTTATCCATAATGTATTTGGCTGTAAAAAAGAACTTTGTTAAACCAGTTTGTGATGGTGAGTTGAGATGAAACAGTGAATTTATATCAACAGGACAAGTCTGAGCACAAACCCACCATGAATGAGATATATTCAGCCCCCTCTTTCTTTCCAGTGTGTTCATGGCGAGTGAAAGGAAGAAATTGGCTGAGTTAAGCCTGCCCCTTATTGAACAATTTCACTCCTTTCCAAGAAATTGTGATGCACCTGAGATTTGCGTGACCAAAGTGCATACATATTATAATAGAAATAAAAGAGATTATGATGCTTTGTGCTTCCTCTGAGTTAAATTAGAAAAAAAGCTGATAGATGATAAGGGGCAGAAAGATAGTGAATGGGTTTCCTTTTTCACATCAGTGAAAACTAGCAATCAGGATATAATAGTTATGTTTTTAAAATGCAACAGTTGAAAGTAGGAAACTGGAAATTTTAAAAAATGGGCGTGGCTAGGTGGTGCAGTAAACAGAGAAGCGGCCCTGGAGTCAGGAAGACCTGAGTTCAAATTTGGCCTCAGACACTTGACACAAAAACTAGCCATGTGACCTTGGGCAAATCAACCACAATTGCCCTCCAAAAAGCAAAAAAAAAAAAAAAGAAAAAAAAAGAAATTAAAAAAACAAATATTTAGATTATAGATATCAACATCTTGGATTAAGCATTTTCCATTTAAATACATATTGTCTTCTATAAAAAATTGTCTTCTCACACATCAGAATATTATAGTTAAATAACAACATGTTAAGATGCAGTATGTTTATATTATTAAATGACCTACTTTGAATTTCTCAGTGGATCTGTTAATTTTCATGTGAGATATTTTAAAATATTTCCAAAAGCATATTTTGTATAACTAGTACACTCTTCAGGAATTCATCTTATTAACAAAATACCTTTTGGCAACATGTTCCATTTCCTGAAATTATACTACTTTTTAAAACCTGGAAAAATGGATTGTAATTTGTAATGAAGTGCAATAGCTTAAAATATATAATGTCTTTGTATACTTCCTCTCTCCCCCCTGCCACTCCTTATACTGTGCATATTTTAGCTTTCAAAAAATTGTGAGGACAAATTTTATCTGTTGAAATTTGGTATCATTGTGTTGTTTTATGCTGGGTTCTCCTATGATTTATGAAAGTAAATATTAGCATATATGAATATTAAATATTTTAAAATTATTTTAGTATGGATGAGTATATATTATTACATATTAATGAGAGGAAGCATGTTATAATAGAGAGAGTTGTCCTCATAATCAGGAAGGCAGGTTCATAGCATTATAAATTTATAACTAGGAGAGATATTAGGGGTCATAATTTTCAACCCTATAATATCACAGATGAAGAAATGGGGTGCCAGAGGTTAAGTACAACAGTAAATTCTATATAATTAATAATTATACCTATCTCACATGGTTGTTGGGAGGAGCAAGTGAGGTAGTATTTATAAAGTACATAGCATGGTGCCTGGCATATAATAGGTGTTTAATGAATGCTAGCTATTATGAAGTGATTTTCCCAGGGTCATAGAGCTATTAAGTATCTGAAGGCAGTATTTGAATTTGTCTTCCTGATTCCAAGTCTGGTACCCACTATGCTGAATAAGTCCTTAGCCTCTTGGGAGATTATCTTCATCTTCCTCCTGTTACAGCCCTGAACTCTCTGCCTGGATCCACTCGGGGTCCCCTAAGTAAATTTTTGTAAAGTGTTTGTTTTATCTTTCCTGGAACTATGCCTCTATGACACTTTTAGACCACTTCCATGTGATATTTCCTCCCATTTCCTTATGTGTTTTTTTTTTCCTGTTAGAATGGAAACTGCTTGAGAGCAGACACTGTCTTGTTTGTATTAATATCCTAAGCACTTAGCATAATTACTGATGCATAGTAAATGTTTAATGAATGTTCCCTTTTGTGATCTCTCTCTGTCTCTCTGTCTCTGTCTGTCTCTCTGTCTCTCTGTCTCTCTCTCCCTTTCTCTCACCAGGATTTGAAAATCAACTGTGGAAGTACAAGTTGGAGGAAATATGCATGAATTGTTGTAGATGGGGAAAAAAAGAAAGTTCAATATGAACTTACAAAAATGCTAATTGAATATTTGGTTGCATTCAGAAAAGTCTAGTGTTAAAATCATTCAAGATAATAGTTCTATACGTTGTGGCTACAATCTCTCATTCAATCTCTCAATCATAATTCAATTCTCAGTAGCACAATACAAGGAAGACAATAACAAGTGGGGTGTGCAATGCATCCACAGTGTGACAAACAAGATGGCAAAGGACCTGACGTGAAATATTTTTATTACGCAAGAGAAGACTTGGGGGAATGGGGTTATAGTTGTCTTCTAGTATGCTAAAGTCTGTCATGTAGGAGGGGATTGTGATGTAATCTATGTAACTCTCATAAGACAAAATTATCAGTGGTTAGGAAATCACAGGGAGGCAGATCTTGACACAACATGTGGAAGGATTTCCTAACAATTAGAACTATCTGACATGTCAATGGGATGTTTTATAAAATAAAAATGAACCCCAAAAGGGAGGCTAGGTGGCACAGTGAATAGAGAACCGGCCCTGGAGTAAGAAGGACCTGAGTTCAAATCCGACCTCAGACACTTAACACACACACACACACAAAATGCCTAGCCATGTGGCCTTGGGCAAGTCACTTAGCCCCAACTGCCCTCCAAAAAAAAAAAAGGAAAAAAAAGAATTCCAATGAGAGATGTGTTTGAGAAGAGACCTTATATCACAAAGGAGATTGATGCATTAGGTAGGGGTTTGAAATAGATGATTTCTGATCATGTTTCCAATCACAATAATCTGTTTTAACATAATTGAGTCCAATTTAATATCCATGTAGGGGAAAATGTGAAACTTGATGAGGAATTCTATGGATTCTGGCTTTATATTTTATGAGGAGTTTTAGGCTCTGTTCTTTGTGGTTGATACCATGAAAGCTTCTATCATCAACATCCATTTCTTTTTTTTTAAATTAATTATTTAATTAGCTTTGGGGGGGCAGGGCAATCGGGGTTAAGTGACTTGCCCAAGGTCACACAGCTAATAAGTGTTAAGTGTCTGAGGCTGGATTTGAACTCAGGTCCTCCTAACTCCAGGACTGGTGCTCTATTCACTGTGCCACCTTGCCACCCCAATCAACATCCATTTCTTAAGTGAAAACAACATTGGAAGTGCAGTTTTTGGCTCATGTATCAAAATAAGCTCCTCACATTTTAAATGATATGATGCATAATTTAGATACTAACTATATTTTCTTTATTATCTGACCCTTTCCTTCTTGGTGGAAAGAATTTAGCTTCCCTCCATGTCACAATGAAACATCAGTCACGCAGTCAGTAAACATTAGGCATTAAGTACCTACTATATGCTAGGCACTGTGTTTGGTGCTAGATATGAATTTATGGAGTTGAAGCTGAGAATCAAAAAAGGGCAATAGAGAGGCTTACTATTATGTGGCATTACAAACAAAATATTTTGTTGGAGAAATGGTGTAAAGGATTGAACAATTACGGCCTTTGATAATTGAAGGGGCCCTCAGAGGCCACCTAGTCCATCCCATTTCTTTGATTTTGTCAAAGAAATGTATGATCAAGAAATATAATGGGTTAGGAATGTACCAAAGAGGAATAAATAGCCAATCAGAAAGGGACAAATTCATAATTTCACTTCATCCTTTAAAGTTATATTAGAAGAGAAAGGAGAATGGGGACTTGAACAGGTAAATATAAATATCATTTAGGAGTGTAGTTTGCTTCTCTCTACCATGATTGCATGTATCTGAATGATGGACACTTGTACAGAGATAATGTGAGCCTGCTCCATTGATAGCTTCATGATGTCAAAATAATTTGAGGAAGGTCCTTAATACACTGCATGGATCCTGTTGCAAAGTTATGGAAGATTTTGATGAGTTTCCCACAGGATGATAGTCTCCTAGATTTAGAACTCACAGGGAACTTAGAAGTAATTTAGTCCAACCTTTTCATTTTACTGATGGGGAAATGGTTCAAAATGCATAGTTTTTGATCTGCATTGTTGAAAGGATACCCACAATAATGAGATAACAGGTCTTTTAGATGGTTTCAAAGAATTGGCATATGCTTTGGTATTTCCATAGTGTTCAAGGGCCCACTTCATAACAATTGACTGCATATGGCATTGTGAGTGAATAAAGGCATCCACTGTCATTTTTGCCCTAATGCACATAATGGTGAATTATTTTCCCAGCATATGAAAGAGTGTACTTAGTGTATCACCATGCTTTTGTGGTAGATGAAAAACAATTACAGTGAATAAGGCAGAATAGCTATGTTATTGCAGTACATAAGACTTTGATTACATCCTGCCAAGATTCATACCAGCCTAGTAGTTGTTGACAGATAAAGTAACAAAAATGAAACTCATTTATTTTTTCTTTATTGAGACCTCAAGGTAAAGCAGATTTTCAGTTCTTGTACTTACTACATTGATAGAATAGAGACTGACAGCAAAAATGTGCCCGTCCAGAAATATAAATTAAACCTAGTTTCATATCAAAGTTTCATTTAGCCTTCAAAAAAGAGCTGCTGTTTGGATGATTTTTGATCCTAAAACAAATATACTGTGGAGTACAACAGTGGGACTAGGACACATTAACCCTTTCCTGGGTTACCATGATCACTTATCTTGTCTTATGGCACTTGACAATTTGAGTTGCAAGCAGAATCAGGTACATTTTATTTGAATGTAAAACACAAGTCATGGGCGGGCATTTATTTCCATTAGTAAAAGTTTGAAACTAGTGTTGATAAATCTATGACAGGCAAGTTGTCTCTTTACAAAATGTATCCTGTGAGAAATATATTTTGTCATGAAGATAGGGACATGTTAGAGCTGCGAAGAAAAGTGAATTCGTTTTGCACTTTGCACTGTGTTGTTCTGATAAATCAAAGTATTCAAATAACTGTTCATATCTCCACTTCACATTGTTTGAATGGAAATAGTGGGAATGACTTAGCTGAACAAGTTTCATTCCACCACCTCCCACTTAGCCTCTGTAACTTCAAACTATTTAAAAATAGGACCTTCCCCACCCCCATGATATAGCACTTCCTCATTTCACTGCAGAATTCTGATTGGGTATAACAATATCCCCAGTGTGTAGAGGCAAGGAAAGAGAGGGCCAGTGATGAACTCTATCCCACCTAACAATCTGGTAATGTACAGTCCTATAGTATGTCTTTGAAAACAATTTGGCTTAGGTTTTTTTTCCCTCTTATAACATCTAAATTTGATAATTTTCTCATTAATTTCTCAGCAACAGTAAGATAGAGTGAACTTGTTTCCAGAATTACCTTCTTTGACCTTTTGCAAGATGATAATTACAAAACTAGGAGGCTTGGAAGACTTGTAAAAAAATTAAGCTTATAAAGTAGGTAAAATGGCCCTTCTGTGGTGGTGTCGATTTCAAAATTAACATTTTGGTTCATGTGCTTCTAATAATCACTGACCCCTTCCTTCATGTACTTTCCACAGGAAATGAATACAGCAGAAATTACTTTGACCCATTGATGGATGAGGAAATAAACCCAAGGCAGTGTGGGATGGGGGTCAGCAGAGAAGGTGAGCTAGAATTAAGTATGTAATTTTTGTGTCAGAATATTCTTTTCCATTCATGAAAATGAGGTGACAAAGATCACATATGCAGTTCCATTTGGATGTTGCAGCTTACAATTTAAATGGTAAGTTTTAGCCACTAACAACGTGATGGGTAATAGAGGTAATTTTTGATCAAGGACAGCAAACTAGTGGACAGATAGAAGCACGAATCTTCTTTATTTGGGTTTCAGTGGGCTACAGTTTAGTGTCATTCCTACAAGGTCTGTTTCATATGGATAGGATGAATGATCACTTAGCAAATGCAACTGTGTGGTTACATTGAAAATGAGCATTCTGCAACCAAGAGTACGCAGCAGATGAGATTCTCACTCAGAAACATATATGAGCATTGTAGGCATAAAATAAAGAACTGATGGGTTAAGACTCTTCTGGTACATTTAGGAGAGGTAGCATGTTGCAGGGGGAAAGAATGTTATATTTAGAGTGCTAGAATCTGGATTCATATCCAGGCTCTCTCACTTACCAATACAAAGTTGGGCAATTAATTTTTTCTCAGCCTTAGTTTCCTTCTCTGTAAAATGAACTACATGGCATTTCAGATCCCTCCCCACTCTAAGGCCTACATCTTATGCTCTTTATATATGTAATGATAATCATGTAGGGTATGATAATTTGATTTTTCAAGAAATCTTATTTTGTTGTTTTTTCTTCTTCAGTGAAAAAAGGGAAGTTACTGGGGCCATAATATTTCCATGAGTAATCTGAACTTCTTAACAAGCTAGATGAGAAAAAAATGACAAATGAGAGCACTGCAATGCAGCATGTTATTTTTACAAAGTTATAATTAAGTAAACTATAATACAACTCCACATCACAGAATTCAGAAGAAAGGATCTTAGATGTAATTTAGACTAACTCTCATTTATACATAAGTGAGAAAATGACTCCCTAGAGAAAGAAAGTGACTTATAAAAGGGTAGATGGGTAGTGGGATGTAATAGGAATTACTTGTCAACTATTTTTAATGGTCAGTTTTGACCAGCAACCAAAGGGTTAGTGTGGATTCTATTTTGGAAGGAATATTTAGCTTATATAGCACACCTGATTCCATGTGACTAGCTTTATGGAAGTCACACTGGCTTCTTGTAGTGTGTTCATAAAAATATTTTTAGGTTGAACACAGAACATTAGTCTTTCAATCAAGAGTCTATCCCAGTTATGAGACTTACTAGATATAAAACATTGAGTAAGTCACTGAATAATAATGTTTACACTACATACCTCATAACATTATTAAGATGCAAACATTTTCTAAATTTTAAAGTACTATATAAATACATTGCTACTATTTCAAATGCACATTTGAAGTTCATTGTTTAAAGTTAAAAATGCAAAACAACAACAACAAAAAAAGATACCCTAATTAGCAAGCAATGAATGTATAACATGTGAGCCATATTGAGCCCTTGGATTAATTTCTTCAAGCCATTACACAGCAAGTTTTTTGTAATTTTAAGTATTGGTCATGACTGTTCAACTATTTGAATATGAAAATATGAATTCTCATTATATATAGCTTTCTAAAAAGTACACTTTAAATTTAATGTATTGGGATCAACACTGTTCCTATGTGCCCTTCTAAACTTTCTTCTTTTTTCTTCTGTTTTTTTTTCAATGCTTAATTCATGCTTTTTTCTTTCTTTCTTTTTTTCCTTCACTATCACTACCCACTTTCAAAATCCAACTACAATTCTCCCCCCAAACAGAAGTTCTTTGTTGTATGACATTAGTATTGTAAAGCAAAAAAAAATCATATATCAATAATGTCTGAACATATATATCACATTCTTCACTTATAACGCATGTTTTATATGATTCACTGTGGTTCCTTGGTACTTGGTGTTAGAATTATCTTTTACACTGACATGGAAGCTCTGGATTTTGGCTATATTATCTTGGATGTTTTCATTCAGAGAAATCTGGATGGGGGTGAGAGGAAGGTTTCTTTCAAAGGATAATTACTGGTTTCTTTCTATTTTCATTTCGCCTTTTCTATTAGATTTGGATAGTTTTCTTTTATGACTTGATAAATATGATACTTAAGGTTTTTGTCATTATTTTCAGGGAATCCAAATGATTCTTAAGTTATATCTCCTTGACCTGCTTTATAGGCCTTTTGTTTTTGATGGTAGATAGAATGTGTTTTCTTTTCTTTTTTTTTTTTGCTTTTCATTTTGTTCTTAAATTTTTGGGGGGGGGGTTATTGAATTCTTTTTATTCCTTTTATTTCTGAGAGTATTCTACTTGTAAACGTCCTCTAACTTTTGTTTTTTTTTTCTCTCTCTATTTTTTCCCCCTTGAACATGCTAATTAATTTTTTTTTTATCTTTGGCTTCATTTTTAGCCACTTTTGGTGTCCTTGTGAACAATTCATTCTTTTTTTTCAGAGGCTTTCTACTCATGCTTGCTATGAAGTTGCCTTTTTTTTTTGTTAGGTTTCCTTCTTGAGCTTCTCTTAACCCATGGTATGTCTTCATTGTGTTTGGGGTTTTCTTCATTTTACTTATAAACTCAGCCTTGACTTCTGGATTGGGACTTTGTACCATGGTCAGGTTCTTCTTCTGTACTCTTGACTGTATCTGTCCCTTCAGTAGTCTGGAAGTTGCTACTGCTACAGTCATGGGTAGGGTGACTGGTACTACAACTCATCTGCCACAATTCCTGGTTTCAGCCTCCCTCTCTGTGTCCTGGATGAATTAAAGATCTCCTTGGCATAATTTCATCTAGTCTTTTAAAGTGTTTTTTTTTTTGATGGGGGTAAGGGATACTTTCCCTACTTTGCTGCTTTTCTCTCTCATTCTACTTCTTCTAGCTGGTAAAAACTGAAACCTTAACCCCTCTTCCACTGTGTTCCACATTATTCATCAAATGTGTTATATATCTTATTATTTTTAAATGGATTATTTAAATGCTTTATCCTGATGATTATTTTTGAGATCATATCTGAATGATTGATTATATTGTGTGTTGACTTAAAAAAACTTTCTGTATCCTTCTTCTAATTTATCTTCTGGGTAAGTTTGGTTTTTGTTTATTTGGGGACATAGCTATAGACACATTTGCTGAAAGAAGTCAATTTTTACATCTTTTCTCATGGGACTTTCATCCCACTTCTACCAACCCCAACAGAA
Organism: Petaurus breviceps papuanus; assembly: GCF_028583685.1. NCBI lineage: Eukaryota > Metazoa > Chordata > Mammalia > Diprotodontia > Petauridae > Petaurus > Petaurus breviceps. Next base: position 1,751,524 of record NW_027186390.1, read on the forward strand.
GTACTTTAGGAAGAATAATAAAAATACGTAGTATTGTCTGCTCCCCCTTCCTTCCAAAGGGATACTAAGTAATATGGATGGAGTTACTTATTTTTCTACATTTAAGACTGATTACCATTATTTTGGGCAGAGGAAGCAAGGAATGAAACATAGTACAATGACAGGAGTGAAAAAGGAACAATTCAGGAAAAGAAACAGAAGAAAAAGGAAATAAGGGTATAGGAGAGAGAGGCCTGCTGGGAAGCGAAGGTGTGGGCAGAGCAGAGACAGGCCAGGAGGAGGCCTGATCAACGAGGGGGGCAAGTCGTCTTACCAACCACAAGGGCCACTACCAGGCCTATCACCAAAGGGCTGAGACTGGAAAGAGCAAGGTAAGAACCAAATGCAGGGCCCCTGTCCAGAACAGCAAATATTCCTGAGACTACCACTCCACAGCCCAGAAATTTAAAAAGCCCCTATCAGGACCTCCAAGAACCAGGATGACAGAGTGAACCCCGCCTGCTCCAACCCCCCCCCCCCCTGAAAACATAGTAACTATTGCCCCAGGTCAATACTCTCAACAGTAAAGGCTTGGGAAACCTAGAGGAAGGGCAAGGCTAGAAGCCTGCCTCAAAATGGGTAGAAAGCAGACTACAAAGACTCTGGAGTCCTACTATCCTCAGAGGGAGGAACCAAACTCAGAGGGAGACAATGTGGACTACAAACCCACAGATGAGACATCAACAGGGAAAGGGTCCCAAGCACAGAAAGCTCTCCTAGATGAGCTCAAAAGGAACTTTGAAAATCAAATGAAAAAGATAGAAGACAAAATGAATAATTCTTTTAAAATCAAAATTGCAGAATTAGAAAAACATTATAATGAAGAAAACAGCTCCTTAAAAAGAAAAGTGTTATGATAGGGAAAAGGAGGTCCAAAAAGTAACCAAGGAAAATGATTTGCTAAAAGCTAGTATCAACCAAATTGAAACAAGTAACTCTATGAGGAACCAAGAATTAGTAAAAAAAAAAAAAAACAACAACAAGAATGAAAAATCAGAAAAAGAGGTAAAATATCTCAATGGAAAAATAACTGACCTGGAAAATAGATCCAGGAAAGATAACCTGAGAATCATAGGCCTACCAGAAAATCATGATGAAAAAATGAGTGTGGACAATATTCTCCAAGAGCTCATTAAGGAAAACTGCCCTGAGATACTAGAACCCGAGGGTAAAATAGAAATAAAGAGAGAACACTGGGGACCTCCTGAAAGAGATCCCTAATTGAAAAGTTCTCAAAATGTTGTGGCCAAACTCAAGAACTACCAGGTAAAAGAGAAAATACATCAAGTGGCCAGAAATAAACAATTCAAATATCAAGGAACCACAGTGAGGATCGCACAGGATTTGGCAGCCTCTACGCTGAAAGATTGAAGGCAGTGGAATACAATTTTCCGCAAGGCAAAAGAGCTCGAGTTACAACCAAGTATCACCTACCCAGTGAAACTGAGCATATTCTTCCAGGCAAAGAGATGGTCATTCAATGATATGACAGATTTCCAGACCTTCCTGATGAAATAGCCAGAGCTCAATGGAAAATTCAACCTCCAATTATGAGATGCAAGAGGGACATAGAAAGGTAAATAAGGAAAACACACACACACACACACACACACACACACACACACACACCGTGTTATTTAAAAAAGAGCAAACTGTTTATAGACAAGTAGAGGGTATGAGCACAAATTACACAAAATGACAATTAAAAAAAATCTTATTAAGGGCTACAAAGGGACTGCAATGGAAGGAGAGGAATGAATGAAGTGGGAAAGGGTAAATTATGCTACACAAAGAGGCATAAAAACAATATAGCAGAGGAAAAGAAGGGAGGGAGATGAGTATCATATGAGCTTTTACCTCATTGGGTCTGGTGCAAGGAGGGAATAACAACCAGTTAAGCATAGGACTCTATTGAGAAGAGACGCAAAACATATCATATTAGAGGGAAAGAGCAGAGGGAGAGGAGCTTCGCATGAGATTTTTTCCTGTCACTCTTGGTGCAAAGAAAAAATAACATACTTCATTAAGTATAAAAATATCCTACAGGCAGTAGGAGGCAGAAAGGGCTATGAAAAGGGGGGGGTGGTTAGTAAGGAGGGAAGAAGTAAGGGGGAAAGGGAGGAAAAGGGAGGGCCCTGAAAAGGGAATACTAAGGGAGGCAGTGGTCAAAAGGAAAACTATTAAGGAGGGGAAGGGAGAAGGGGAGAAAAAATATGAGCATTAATGGGAGGGAACAGGATGGAGGGAAAGAAACAGATAATAATAATGAATGTAAAAGTGAATGAAATGAACTCTCCTATAAAATGGAGGTGAATAACAGAATGGATTAAAAATCACAATCCTACAATATGCTGTTTACAGGAAACTCATCTGAAACAGAGGGATACACACAGGTTAAAGGTAAAAGGCTGCAGTAAAATATATCATGCCTCAGCTAAAGTAAAAAAAAAAGCAGGGGTAGCAATCCTTATCTCAGATAAAGCAAAAGCAAAAATTGATCTAATTAAAAGAGATAAGGAAGGAACCTATATCCTACTAAAATGCACCATTGAGAATGAAGAAATATCATAACTTAACTTATATGTACCAAGTGGTATAGCATCCAAATTCCTAGAAGAGAAGGTAAGGGAATTAGAGGAAGAAATAGATAGCAAAACTATACTAGTGGAAGACCTTAATCTTCCCCTCTCTGAACCTGATAAATCCAACCTCAAAATAACAAGAAAGAAGTTAAGGAGGTGAATAGAATTTTAGAGAGGCTAGGTATAACAGATCTCTGGAGAAAACTGAATGGGGATAAAAAGGAATATACCTTCTCCTCAGCAGTACATGGCACATATACAAAAATTGACCATGTACTAGGACATAAAAACCTCACAATTCAGTGCAGAAAGGTAGAAATAATAAATGCATCATTCTCAGATCATGATGCAATAAAAATCATATGCAATAAAGGGCCATGGAAATACAGACTAAAAACTAATTGGAAACTAAACAATTTAATCATAAAGAATGAGTGGGTCAAACAAGAAATCATAGAAACAATCAGTAACTTCATTCAAGAGAATAACAATAATGAGACAACATACCAAAATTTGTGGGATGCAGCAAAGGCAGTTCTTAAGGGAAGTTTTATATCCCTGAGTGCATACATGAATAAATTAGATAAAAGAGAGATCAATGAATTGGGCAATTGAAAATTGAATTGCAATTGAAAAAGCTAGAAAAAAACAAATTGAAAATCCCCAATTAAATACTAAATTATAAATAATGAAAACCAAAGGAGAGATTAATAAAATTGAAATTAAGAAAACTATTGAATTAATAAATAAAAGTAAGAGTTGATTTTATGAAAAAAAACAATAAAATTGATGAATCCTTAGTTATTATGATAAAAAAAAGAAAGAAGAAAACCAAAGTATGAGTATCAAAAATGAAAAGGGTGAAGCTACCACCAATGAAGAGGAAATTAAAACAATAATTAGGAATTATTTTGCCCACTTGGATGCTCATAAATGTGACAATCTTAGTGAAATAGATGAATATTTACAAAAATATAGGTTGCCCAAATTAACTGAAGAGGAAGTAAATTACTGAAATAACCCCATCTCAGAAAAAGAAAATCAAACAAATCATCAGTGAACTCTTTAGGAAAAAAATCTCCAGGGCCAGATGGATTTACTAGTGAATTCTATCAAACATTTAAGAACAATTGATTCCAATACTCTACAAACTATTCGAGAAAATTACTGAAGAAGGAGTCCTACCAAATTCTTTTTGTGAAACAAATATGGTACTGATACCTAAGTCAGGAAGAGATAAAACAGAGAAAGAAAATTATAGACCAATCTCCCTCATGAATATAGATGCAAAAATTTTAAATAAAATATTAGCAAAAAGACGACAGCAACTTATCACAAGAATAATACATTTTGATCAGGTAGGATTTATTCCAGGAATGCAAGGATGGTTTAATATTAGGAAAACCATCAGTATAATTGATCATATCAACAATAAAACTAGCAAAAACCACACAATTATCTCAATAGATGCAGAAAAGACTTTTGACAAAATACAACATCCATTCCTATTAAAAATGCTAGAAAGAATAGGAATAAATAGAGCCTTCCTTAAAATAATAGGCAGTATCTATTTAAAGCCATCAGTAAGTATTATATGTAATGGGGAGAAGCTAGAAGCATTTCCAATAAGATCAGGGGTGAAACAAGGATGTCCACTATCACCCCTCTTATTCAATCTGGTACTAGAAATGTTAGCAGTAGCAATTAGAGAAGAAAAAGAAATCAAAGGAATCAAATTAGGCAAAGAAGTGACCAAGCTATCACTCTTTGCAGATGATATGAAGATATACTTAGAGAATCAAGTAAAAAACTACCTGAGACAATAAATAAATTTGGCAAAGTTGTAGGTTATAAAATAAACCCACATAAATCCTTGTGCAGAAAGGTAGAAATATTTCTAATGAAATTCCTGTATATTTCTAATGAAATTCAACAGCAAGAGATAGAAAGAGAAATCCCACTTAAAGTTACTGTAGACATTATAAAATATTTGGGCATCTACCTGCCAAAACAAACCCAAGATCTATATGAACACAACTACCAAACACTTTTTGCACAAATAAAGTCAGATCTAACTAATTGGAAAGACATTAATTGCTCATGGCTGGGTTGAGCTAAGATAATAAAAACGACAATTTTACCTAAATTAAATTATATATTTAGTGCCATACCAATCAGTTTACCAAAAAAAAAAAAACTACCTTATAGAGCTAGAAAAAATAGTAACAAAATTCGTTTGGAAGAACAAAAGGTCCAGAATATCAAGGGAATTAATGAGAATAAATGCTAGGGATGGTGGATTAGTTATACCAGATTTTAATCTGTAATATAAAGCAGCAGTCCTCAAAGCTACTTGGTACTGGCTGAGGAATAGAGTAGTGGATCAATGGAATAGAGTACAGACTCAGCAGTCAATGACTAGAGTAATCTATTGTTTGATAAACCCAAAGTCCCCAGTTTTTGGTATAAGAACTCACTATTTGACAAAAACTGCTAGAAAACCTGGAATATAGTATGGCACAAACTGGGCATAGACCATTATCTAACACTATATACCAAAATCAAGTCTAAATGGGTGCATGATCTAGGTATAAAAACTTATACTTTAAGCAATCTGGGAAAGCAAGGAATAGTTTACCTGTCAGATTTGTGGAGAGGGGAAGATTTTATGACCAAACAAGAATTAGAGGGCATTATAAAATACAATATGGATAGTTTTGATTACATTAAATTGAAAAGCTTCTATACAAACACAGCCAATGTAACCAGGATTAAGAGGGAAGTGAAAAATTGGGAGAGAATTTTTACAAGCTATGTCACTGATAAAGGACTCATTTCTAAAATATACAGAGAACTGAGTCAAATCTATAAGAATACAAGTCACTCTCCAATTGATAAATGGTCAAAAGATATGAACAGGCAGTTCACAGAGGAAGAAATTAAAGATATTTATAAGCATATGAAAAAATGCTCTAAATCACTATTGGTTAGAGAAATGAAAATCAAAACAACACTGAGGTACCACATCTCACCAGTCAGATTGGCTAAGATGACAAAACAGGAAAATGATAAATGCTGGAGAGGATGTGGACAAATTTGAACACTAATGCATTGCTGATGGAGTTGTGAACTGATCCAACCATTCCTGAATGCAATCTGGAATTATTCCCAAAGGGCTATGAATAATTTCATACCCTTTGACCCAGCAATACCACTCCTAGAGTTGTATCCCAAAGAGATCATAGAATTGGAAAAAAGACCCATATGTACAAAAAGATTTATAGCAGCTCTTTTTGTGGTAGCAAAGAATTGGAAATTAAGGGGGTGCCCATCAATTGGGGAATGGCTGAACAAATTGTGGTACATGCATGTTATGGAATACTATTGTGCAATAAGAAATGAGAAGCAGATGGACTTCATATTTACCTGGAGAGGCTTACACAAACTGATGCTGAGTGAGAAGAGTAGAGCCAGGAGGAATTTGTACACAATTACAGACACAACATATGTTTGATGACCAACTTTGATAAACTGGACTCTTCTCAGCAATCCAGAGTCACAAGTCAACCCCAAAAGGGTCATGATGGAGAGAGATGCTTACATCGAGATAAAGAACTGAGATTTAACACAGATTGAAGCAAACTACCTGCCCTTTTTCTTTTTTCTTGTTTGGTTTTATTTCCTCTTTCCCATTCTTCATTCCATCTGATACAATCCTTCTTTATAACCTGATTAATGCCTAATGTGAAAGTATTTGCAGATACTATACTTGATTGTATGCTGCCATGGGCGGGGGAGGGAGAGAAAAATTGAAACTCAAGAAATTGTGGTACTGAACCTTATAAACTAAAAGTAAACAAATTAATAAAGACCAAAAAATAAAAATAAAAAAGAAGGGTATAGGACAAGCATTACTGATATTAACTACACCATAATTTTATATGTTAATACTCTAGCAACTACTAAAACTAATATTCTGTCTAACTCCTGACAATTTATTTTTTATTCCTGGCAATAGTGCAAGGGTATTGCCCTTAAGATGATAGAATCTAAAGTATGTGACCAGTAAAAATAAAACAAAACAATACAAAAACCATCCTTACTGCCATCATAAAATACATGTGCAATTTGGAAAATGTTTGAATTATGTTTTCACTTTACTTAATCACTTGGTCCCAGAAGTACTAAGGGAGTTCTTCAAATATCTTTAGGCCTCCAGAAGATTGATTGCTAAGAATTTGATGATTTTTGTATATTACCAGAATTATCTAGAGAATGTAAGGTAGAAAGGTACCATGCTATAGTTAAAAAAAGACTTCCACTAGGAGATAGGGGACTTGTATTATAGTTCTAATTTTTTTTTAAACAATCGGGGTTAAGTAACTTGCTCAAGGTTACATGGGCAGTTATTTCTGGGTGTGGTGAAAAGTATCTGAGCCTGGATTAGATCCCCAGGTCATCCCCACACTGGAGCCAGTGCTCTTACTCGCTGTGCTACCTGGCTGCCCCTATAGTTCTAATTTTTTGATTTAAAGTAATTTCACTTCTCTAAGCCCTAGCTTTTCACTTATAAAATGAAAGTGTTAGATTTGTGGTAAGATGGTTGTGTCATAATCTAGCTTCTTCTCTCATTAAAACAAAAATAAAATATGATATAAACCAAATAAATTAATAAAAAATCACAAAAAAGAAGAAACACTTTCTCATGATGTAATTCCTACTGAGAAAAAGGGCAAGATTTTCATTCCTGACACACTTCTGTAGCTGTGAATAGTGTGGCCTAGTGCCTGATGAGCTCTCCAATTCAGATTTTGGGTATATTTTTTATGGCATCCATCCTATTTTCTTGATGTTTCTTTTTAGCAGTGACCTAATGCAAGTGATCTATCCCTAAAAGGGATATAACCCTAGGAAAGCACAAATCAAGCAACTGTGGATGATTGAGAAGCAAGAAAAACATTGCTAAATGTTATCTAATACAGAGCAGAAGGGATTCTAATAATGGATAAAATAGAAGGTACATAAACTGATGTGAGTTCATTTTTCTTTGCAATTTCCTCATGACAGAGATCAAATAAGACTCCTCAGTCCCACTCCTTAATGAAACTAGGTAATTTAGGTTGTTCAGGTTTGGTGGACTTGTCAACAGAAAATGTGTGACAGTAAATGGAGGAAGAATCTGAAAGTGTGGAACTTAGTCCAATGATATCTGAAAAAGAAGGGAAGGAAAAGAGAGGTAGTATGCACCTACTCAAATAAAACAATACGATCCAAGGGGAAAGTAAATAATTTTGAGAAACAGTGAGTATATTATGTAAAGAAAAAGAACAAACAAATAATTTCCAGCGAAAAAGAAATCAAGGCAATAAATTTTATCATACTGGCAGAAATGTCTGAGCAATGGCAAAACATTCCAGAGTGTTTTAGCAGAGAAATAAAAGAAGAAATTAAACTGGAAAAGAGGAAAGAAATCAGAACTATAAAAGAAAAGTAAAAGGGAATAAAGTGAAATGATTATTTAGAACATTTAACTGACATCACGACTCAAATCAAAGAGGTTCTGAACAAGAGAATGAAAAAACTTGAGGTCCAAAGAAAAGAAATGGAAGTAAATTTGATATTACAAAATAAAAAAAATGTTTTGGAAGACAAAAATTTCTCAGGAAGAAAACTTTATAAATTACATCTTCTGAAAATGACACTTCAGGATATCATAACAGAAATTTCCTCAAAAATAGTATAAAGCAAAGAGCAGGTTGGTAGATTCCAGAGGACATTAACAAAGAGATTAACAAAGCACAATTCACCAAGAAATGTAGTAATCAAGCTTCAGAACTTTAATATCAAATAACAAATATTATAGTCATAAGAATTTTTTAACATGAGAAGGAAAATAATCCTTATTTATATGTATGATCTTCAATTATGTGTCCTAGCTTGATGCTCTACCTAGGAAAGGATTTTACTAATGAATATCAATGGAATAATTTAGATAAAGTTTAAGGACAAAAGACAACCATAACAGTTTCAAAATATTATTCATTATAACCATGTTGAATTTATCCTGGGGGTGTAAAAATATCTCAACAATATGGGAAATAATTCACATAATTAATAATATATAAATAACAAAGCCAATAAAATACATGATTCTATGAGGGGATTTAGAAAATGTCTTTGCTAAAATGTAGTACACATTTTTGTTAAAAACACTAAAAATCAGTCATAGAGGAAACTTTTTAATGTTATCAAAAGAGTAGACGTGTGTATGTATGTATGTGTAAAACTAAGAACGAGCATTATTTACATAAAAAAATGAAAGCTTTCCCATCAGGTATAGAGGGTAAAGCAAGGAAATTTCCCTCAAAACAATAATCCTCTCTCTCTCTCTCTCTCTCTCTCTCTCTCTCTCTCTCTCTCTCTCTC
>NW_027186390.1:1760670-1777197 GCF_028583685.1 Petaurus breviceps papuanus
AATATGTGTGTGCATATACATAAAATAAGAGATATATTCTATTTACATATGATATGATGAGTACTTGGAAAACTCCACAGAATCAGAAAAGAAAATAATAGCATGATAAATAGCTCTAATAAAACAGAAGGATTGGGCAACTAGGTGTTGCAGTGAATAGAGCACTGGTCCTAGAGTCAGGAGGACCTGAGTTCAAATCCAGCCTTAGACACAACACTTATTAGCTGTGTTACATTGGACTAGTCATTTGACCCCAATTACCCTGCCTTCTCCCCTACAAAAAAACCAAAAAAAAAAAAGGATATAACAATATCAACAAATATCAGCCTCCCTATATATAATGGTATATATAGCCAAAAATGCACATACTTTAAGCATTATTTCTGCATACATAGGGTTTACATTACATTTATTTTTACTTAAAAAGGTAGTTTATATATAGAGAGTGTATCAGGAAATTATCAAATTACTGTGATATTTAAAAAAGACCAACATAAAAAGTCAACAATAAAACTTTAAAGATAAAGAAATACTATCACCGATATAGAGAATGAATTATTGTAGAAAAAAATAAAAAAGACATTTTTTGGTGGAAGGAAAAGTTACATACAAAATGCGAATTTTTAAATGAGTAGGAATTCTGTACCTTAAAAGCATGTTGACAAAATAGGGGTAAAACTAGATACACTATAATTCCTTTCAGCTCTAAGATTCTGTGATTTATTTCAGGTTTTATGTTCAATGGAGCAAGTGGTTGACTGAAAGGAGCCCCCAGTGGTCATTAGGAATTCCAGCCCACTGGAGAGGAAAAAGGTGCCAATCACATAAAAATGTTCAAGTTCATTGTAAATTACCAGGTGCTAACTTTATAGTTACACCATGCTTTTTTTCTATGGAAATTCTCTAGTCCTTCTGCAAGGTGACGGACAAAAGAGTATATCTGAATTCAGCTGAATCCTTCTCTTAATCATGCTTCAGAACCTCTGAAGTTCAATAGTTGTCTAATTCTATAGAAAGGAACATCATTCTCTAAAACTTCCTACTAAAATCAGTGATTTTATGTGCAAACATTTGAAAGAATTATTTGTATAAAACACTGGCCCTTTTGAAGAGAAATGTTTTGTGTGTGAGTTTTTATAGCACTACAGGTTGACTTTTTATCAAAGTCTAATCCTGAAATGCCAAATTAATCAAGAGAAATTTGTTTTAGAGACTATAGTTAAGATTTCAGTTGTGCTAGTGGGACCCAGTGTCTATCATAATAAAGGGAAGCTATACAATGATTTTAGACTCAAGTATCTTCTTGAGGATTTCTGATTTCTTGGGATCATGTCTTAGATTCATTTAATATGTGAGCTTTAGGGTTCACTTATCATTACAAGGACCAGGTTAAAATCTGAAGAAGGAAAAATTTAAAAACCTAAGGTGATATGAAATCTTCATTTAATATAAACTCCAAAATTTTACCTATTTCTAAGACAGATGTAAAAAATAGTGCTGATAACTCAAATGATTGTGACTACACAGACTCAAATTTTTAGTCTTTTTTGGGTTTGATGGTATGAATCCAACTAGAAAATCTATTGCATACCTAGCAGGCCTCAACCAGCTAGCCATGTGGCTGCAGGAATTATATATTAGAAACTTACTATCTTTTATAGAATACCAAACAAGAAATCTTTTCACTAAAAATACTACCCTTGAGGGGGTGGAGCCAAGATAGCTGGGTAGAAGCAGGAAAACTCGTGAGATCCCCCCATAACCACCTCAAATACCTACGAAATATGACTCTAAATAAATTTTAGAGCTACAGAACACACAAAGTGACAGAGAAACAAATCTCCTGCTGGACTCAGCCTGGCAGGCAGATAGAAAGGGTTCATCATAGCATGCTGGGAGCCTAGCCCAGCCCCATGTGAGCCGACAGTTTTAGCCCCAGGGTGGCCCTGATCAGAGGGTACAGCAGACTTCAGGAGAGTGGATCACTAGCAGCAGTGGTATTTTCCAGAATTATCAACCCATAAATTCCAAAGAAAAAGTGAGAGGTCAGTGTAGAACTCTGTTGGAACTGGGGGGGGGGGGTGTCAGAGGAGCAGGTATGGTCCCTTCACCTGGAGCTAGAAGTGGAGAAGGTGCAGCGGCCGTGCAGCAGCCATGCAGCTGCCTCCATGTGGCTGCTTCAGAGCTCCTGGCCTGCAGATTTTAGGGGGGCAAAGCGAACATTCACACAGTAATCACTCTTGCTTTAACCTGCCTGGATCTGAAACGCGGTCTTGGGTAGTGGTCCTGAGGTGTGTGACCAGTGAGCCAGAGTTTGTGGGGGCTGCAGAGATGGTGCCCTCCATCTCCATAATAGCTCTGGCAGCTGGAAACCCCCCAGCAATTTGGGACAAAACTCTCCCCTCTGGAAGTAGAGTTCTATTGTGGCAAAGAGCTCAAAAGTCAAGTAATTGAGTTGCAACATGAATAAGCAAAGGAAGCAAAGAAAGCACAGAAATTCAACTTTAGATTCCTTTTCTGGGGACAAAAAGGATCAAAGCATGGAATAGGAGGAAGACAACGAAGTCAAAACTCATGCACCAAAAGCTTTCAAGAAAAATACAAACTGCTTACAGGCCATGGAGGAGCTCAAGAAGGATTTTTAAAATCAAGTAAGAGAAGTGGAGGAAAAATTGGGAAGAGAAATGAGAATGATGCAAGAAAATCGTGAAAAGAGAGTCAACAACCCGACTGAAGAAAACAACAAACTAAAAAATAGATTAACTCAAATGGCAAAAGAGGTTCAAAAAGCCAATGAGGAGAAGAATGCTTTAAAAAGCTGAATTTCCCAGAAGGAAAAAGAATTTCAAAAGATCCCTGAAGAGAATCATTCCTTCAGAATTAGATTGGTGCAAATGGAAGCCAGTGACTATGAGAAATTAAGATGCTATTAAACAGATACAAACAAATGAAAAAATAGATGGCAATATGAAATATTTTGTTGGGAAAACCACTGACCTGGAAAATAGATCCAGGAGAGATAATTTAAAAATTATTGGACTACATGAAAGCCATGATCAAAAAAGAACGTAGAAATCATCCTTAAAGAAATTCTCAAGGAAAATTGCCCTGATATTTTAGAACCAGAGGGCAAAATAGAAATTGAAAGAATTCATTGATCAGTTCTTGAAAAAGATCTCCAAAAGAAAACTCCTAGGACTATTATAGCAAGGTTCCAGAGTTACCAGATCAAGGAGAATATATTATAAGCAGCCAAGAAGCAACAATTTGAATATTGTGGAAACACAATCAGGATAACATAGGATCTAGCCGATTCTACATTAAGGGATAGAAGGGCTTTGAATATGATATTCCAGAGGTCAAAGGAGTTGGGATTAAAACCAAGAATCACCTACCCCACAAAACTGAATATAATGTTTCAGGAGGAAATATGGTCATTCAATGAAATAGAGGACTTTCAAGCATTCTTGATGAAAAAAAATAATTGAATAGAAAATTGGACATTTAAATACAAGAAGGAAGAAACGCATGAGAAGGTAAACAGGAAAAAGAAATCAGAAGGAACTTATCAAATTTGAACTATTTACATACCTACAGGGAAAAAACGATAATTGTAACTTATGAAACTTTTCTCTGTTTGAGGATAGTTGAAGGGAATATAAATGTGTATATATATATATATGTATATATATATTTATATGTCTTCATAGGAGCATATTTGTGCATATGAATGCATATGTGAGTGCATGTATATGTGTACAGGTATACATAGACAGAGGGCACAGGATCAATTGAATAGGAATGATGATATTTAAAAGGTGAAATTGAGAGGTGAGAGAGGAATATAATGAGAGGAGATGGGGAGAGACAGAATGGGTTAAATTATCTCATATAGAAGAGGCAAGGGATAACTGTTACAATGAAGGGGAAGAAAAGAAAGGTATAAGAGAATGGGTCAAGTTTACTCTCATTGAATTTGACTTAGGGAGGAAATGACATACACACTAAATTGGGTATCTTACCCTACAGGAAAGTATAGGGGAAGGTGATGAGAGTGGGATGATGGAGGGGACGGAAGTTTGGGGGGGAGGGTAATTAGAAGCACCCTTTTGAAAAGGGATAGGGTCAAAGTAGAAAATAGAACAAATGGGGGTGGAATAGGATGGAGGGAAATATCCATGATGGAAATGTTTTGCATTTATATGCATGCACAACCTATATTGAATTGCTTATCTACCCAGTAAATGTGTGTGATGAAGGAGGAAGGTAAAGAATATGGAATTCAAAGTTGTAAAATCAAATGTTTAAAAATTGTTATTGTTATTATTGTTATTTACATGCAACTGGGAAATAATATAAATAGGCACTGGGGTATGGAGATGCATCTTGCCCTACCGGAAAGTCGGAGGGGGAATAGAGGAGGAAACAGGAGAGAGCAGATTGGGGGATGGTGTATACAGTGTCATTGCTCTTTCGGTGTGGTGGTTAGGGGAAAGACAGGGAGAAAATTTGTAACTCAAAATCTTGTGGCATTAAATGGCTTAAACTAAAAATAAATATATAATTTAGTTAAAAAAAATATAGCCCTCAAAATATCCTCTGGAATTTAATCATAGAAAAAACCGTGGCCTACAATTGTCCAGATATAATACTGATTCATAAAAATTTTTGACAGTATTTTAGTAGGTATGATAACAACATATCAAATGTTTTTAAAATCACCAAGTTCTGTAAAATAAAAAAAGTTTTCTAAATATTGATGTCATGATGAAGACTTCAAAACTGTATTGCAATGGGATGAGGGATATAGGATCCCTATCATCCTGCATGCTATAGTAGTTGTTACCCAGATTCTTTTTGTCAGTCTACAGAAGATGAATTTATATCCCAGTACTTTAATTTTCTCACAAAAGGACCCATTTCACCTATCTGTGCAATAGTCTGCTTTTAAATAGTAAAGAATAATAGCAGAATAGTGACCTTTCGTAGGAAAACTAAATGAGAATATATTTTTTTAATCAAATGCTTTATTAACTTCTAGTTTATATCATTCATTTCCACAAGATTTTGAGTTACAAATTTTCTCCCCAATTTCCCCCTACCCCCCACACCAAAAATAGCAATCCCACTGGATATCCCCTCCTCCAAACTGCTTTCTCCCAAATCTTCTCCCATACCCCTCAACTATCCAGTAGGGCACAGTGGAGCTCTATACCCTAGGGCCTGTATATGTTATTTCCCATTTACATGTAAAATAATATTGATAATAGTATATATATGCTATATATATATATATAATGTATGTGTGTGTATTAAACATTTTGATTTTAAAACTTTGAATTCCAGCTTCATTTCCTTCCTCTCTTTTCACCCACCCTTACTGGGAAGATAAGCAATGCAAACAGGTTGTACATTTGTAGCTATGTAAAACATTTCCATAGTAGATGTATTGTAAATGACTGACTGTATTTTTCTTCATCTTATCCCACCTTCCACTTGTTCCATTCTCTGCTTTGATCCTGTTCTTTTTCAAAGGTGGGTGCTTCCAACTTCCCTCCTCCTCTAGCCTGAACTCCCTTCCATCATCCCCTCTTTCATCTCCTTCCTCCCTACTCTTCCTGTAGGTGAGATACCAAATTTAGTGTGTATGTCATTCCCTCCCTAAGCCAAATTCAATGAGAATAAGGTCGACCCTTTCCCCTTTGCCTTCCTATTCTTCCCCTCCATTGTAACCATTTTCCCTTACCTCTTCTATATGATATGTTTTACCCCAATCTGTCTTTCCCTATCTCCTCTCATTATATTCCTCTCTCAACTCAATTTCACCTTTTAAGTATCATCCCTTCCCATTAAGCTGGTCCTGTGCCCTCTATCTATGTATACCTGTACACACACACACACACACACACACACACATATATATGTATATATATATATATACGTATATATATACACATTCATATACCCACCTATATAGACACATATATGTATGTGTATATATATATATATATATATATGTGTGTGTGTGTGTGTGCTTACACATTTCTATTCCCTTCAATTATTCTCATACTGAGGAAGCTTTCATAAGTTACAATTATTATTTTTCCATGTAGGAATGTAAATAGTTCAACTTTGATAAGCTCCTTATGATTTCTTTTCCCTGTTTACCTTCTCATGATTCTCTTGCTTCTTGTATCTGAATGTCAAATTTTCTATTAAATTCTGTTTTTTTCATCAAGAATGCTTGAAAGTCCTCTTTTTCATTGAATGACCATATTTCCCCCTGAAACATGATACTCAGTTTTGCTGGGCAGGTGATTCTTGGTTTTAATCCCAATTCCTTTGACCTCCAGAATATCATATTCCAAGCCCTTCTATCCCTCAGTGTAGAAGCTGCCAGATCCTGAGTTATCCTGATTGTGTTTCCACAATATTCAAATTGCTTCTTTCTGGCTGCTTGTAATATTTTCTCCTTGATCTGGTAATTCCAGAACCTGGCTACAATAGTCCTAGGAATTTTCTTTTTGGGATCTCTTTCAGGGGGTGATTGGTGGATTCTTTCAATCTCTATTTTGCCCTCTGGTTCTAAAACATCGATGCAATTTTCCTTGAGAATTTCTTGAAGGATGATTTCTAGGTTCTTTTCTGATCATGGCTTTCAGGTAGTGCAATAATTTTTAAATTATCTCTCCTGGATCCATTTTCCAGGTCAGTGGTTTTTCCAATGATATATTTCAAATTAACTTCTATTTTTTCATTTGTTTGGATCTGTTTAATAGTATCTTGATTTCTCATAAAGTCATAAGCTTCCATTTGCTCCAATATAATTCTGAAGGAATGAGTCTCTTCAGTGAGCTTGAGATTCTTTTTTCCATCTGGCAAATTTGGCTTTTTAAAGCATTCTTCTCCTCATTGCCTTTTTGAGCCTCTTTTGTTAGTTGAGTTAGTCTATTTTTTAAGGTGTTATTTCTCCATTCAGGTTTTTGACTCTCATTTCATAATTTTTTTGCATCATTTTCATTTCTCTTCCCATTTTTTCCTCCACTTCTCTTATTTGGTTTTCAAAATCCTTTTTATGTTCCTCTATGGCCTGTAACCAGCTCGCTTTTTTCTTAGAAGCCTTTGGTGTAAGATTTCTCACTTCACTGTCTTCCTCCTGTTCCTTGCTTTGATCCTTTTTCTCCACAAAATAGGAGTCTAATGTTGGATTTCTCTGCTTTGCTTCCCTCATTTACTCATGTTACCCCTCAATTACTTGACTTTTGGCCTTCTTGCCACAGTAGGACTCTTCTAAGAGACAGAAGAGCTTCATCCAAAATGCTGGGGTTTTCTCACCTGCTGAAAGTAATAGTTGGGTGCCTTCTCTGAAGCCTCCACACTCTCTGGCAAGCTGGTCATACACCCCAGGATCTCCACCCTAGACAGCAATCCAGATCCAATTAGGTTAAAGCAAGAACGATTACCCCCTCAGACAGATTGCTTGGTCCCCTTAAAGTCTGCAGGCCAGAAGCTGAAGGTGCCACATGTGGGCAGCTGCAGGACCAGACTCCTCAGCTCCTTCTCGCCCTGGGGGCAAAAGCCAACACACTCCCAACTCCCGGATTCCAAAGTCCATGCTGCCCTGACCTCTCACTTTATCCTTGGCATCTATGGGTTTATAATTCTGGAAACTTGCCACAGCTGTTGCTGATCTGAAGTCCCTCCAGCCAAAGGCTGCTCAGGCCTGCCCTGGGGCTAAAACCTCCACCTCGAATGGGGCTGGGGTCAGCTCCCAGACCCCTGTGCTGACTGCTTGCTGCTGGCCCGCCTGGTTGTCCTCAGCAGGAGGTTAGCTTCTCTGTGTCATTTTTTGGGTTCTGTAGCTCCAAAGTTTGTTCAAAGTCATCTTTTACATGAATTGGAGGAGGTGAGAACCAGAGCCACCATGGAAGTCCTGTTTCTACTCTGCCATCTTGAGTCTGCCCCAGAATACATTTTTAAAGCAATTTCAAAGATGCTTTCAGCAAGTCTACAAAAGATGAATTTATATACCCATACTCTTATTAAATTGTCAAAAAGTTACTTTATTCATCTTTTCAACAGTCACATTAATTATTATATATGTGCACACACACATATATATTTAAATTTATGTATATACATGGGTACATTTACATACATTCGTGCATACATACATACATATGAATAACAGGATAATGACTTGTCCCAATGTAATTTTGTTCAGGAATTCACTGAATTAGATGAGAAAAAAATGATGAAGGTGATTCCTGTACTTACATACCTTTTAAATATCTGATATAAAATGTCATATATACAATAAAATAATTATGTATATCATAGTTAATGGGAAAGCAGACTAGAATATTCATAAAAGCATTTTATGAATATTTAGAATTTATATAGTACTTGAAGGTTTGCAAAATACTTAATAGAGATTATCTCATTTAATATAACAATCCTATGCTCTTATTTTCCTTATTATACTGATGAGGAAACTGAGGTAAATAGAAATTAGGTGACTTTGTATTATTAGTAAATGTCTGAGCCTTGATTTGAATTCAGGTTCTCCTGATTCTAGGTCCAGTGCTTTATCTTCTGTGCCTCCTGATTGCCTAAAAAAAAAGATGGCTAACTCCTGCTGTTTTTGATCATTCCATCATGTTCTGTTTCATTATTTGAGAAATTGCAACTGATATATGATTAATGTGAAATGAATTTTTCTATCTATCTATCTGTCTAACTATCTACCTATCTATCTATCCATCCATCTGTCTGTCTGTCTGTCTACCTGTTATTTCTGTATCTCAATTTACTAACAATAGAATCCTGCTTATCAGGGAAGAATAAATGATTAGAATGCTAGGCATGCCATTCTAGAAATCTTTTAAAATCCTTCTTATGCTGTCTTTGATTTACAAAAAACTGATGACATGACAGAAAATTGAGAGATGTAATTTTGAGGTTTTGTGAATCATAATTCCCAGTATAAATAAGTGATTGATTATTAATTGTTTAGAATTAAGTTTTATATAGCTATAATTGTGAACCATATTACAGAGGGAATATTTGACAACAATCTTTTTTTTTAAGTTCTGGTGCAGATGGATGAGAAACTTCTCTATGATGAATTAATGAAGCTTCTAGATGAAGAAGATAACAAAGATGATCCCCAAGGTACATACCCACTTGTTTGCAGCATATTTTATCGTGTGAGAAAAATTGAGCTGTATGATTTTACTCAATTATCTGTACTTGTTGCAGAAACATCCACTGATGACATATTTTAGCTATTCCAGTAACATCTTTAAATCTCATTTTCTTTCCATTTTAAAAGCAAAATCATTCAAATATTTCATATCAGAATTGAAGATTAAAGAAGAAAAATGTGAATCATTATTTAATCATTATTGAACAAGTTTCCATAACTGACTAAAATTCTGTACTCGTTAGTGCAAAACACAGACACTTAAACAGTTGGAACTTGAGAAGTAATGTAGTTAAACTCATACATAAATAGGATTTTCCCCTACATCATATTTGTCACTGATTAATTCAACTTCTTTCTTAGGGCCATCAATGATCTGGAACTTTTTGAATCAGTCCTTGGTGTAATTAGACATTTCCAAGTGTTAGGAATGTTAGTAATGTCCTTCCTAAGATATGGTGCCCAGAACTGAACTTACTACACCTTAAATATATATGATTGTGGCAGAATACAATCTGCCTCCCTCTTAATGCAGCCTAAGATTCTACTGGATTGCTTAGCTGTGGTATTAGTTATTTTGCTAATTCTCCATCTTTCCTTCAAAAGAATTGCTGCCTTTCAATGCCTACCCCATTTTGTATTTGTGAAATTGACCTTTTGAACCTAGTACAAGATATTCATCCCCATTACACTTCATTTCTAGAACACTTCAATGTTCTAGTCTGTTCTGTAGTAGATTCACTTGGTTTCTAGAAACTCATATAAAAAGTGAGCTATGCATCTTTGTTTCATATATGAATTTCATAAGCATTCTGACTACCGCTTTATCTAAGACATTGATAAGCATGTGCAGCAGCACAGAATCCAGCTCAGATCCCTTGGGTGTCTGTTCAGAGAACTCTGTCCATATTGACATTGAACCACTAATGTCTTCACTTTTGTTCTGGTCATTCAACCACTTTCAAATCCATTTAAAATATTATGTGGAATTCAGTAACTTGTGAAATGGAATATTAATTCTGTTAATATGGTGTATTTATAAGGGAACAGATCTAACAAAGTATAACAATTAGGCTATGACAGTGCCTCAGAGTTGGATTTTCTTTTTTATTGTTTTCATACCTTTTTAAAGTCATTTTTTAATCTGTTACATTTATATAAGAAATATTGATGGGCACTTCAGAAAAAGTTTTATTAAGCAGGATGTGTACTTTGCTAAGCAGTAAGGATACAAAAAAGCATGGTCACTTCCCTAAAACAGTTCACATTCTAATGAGGGAGACAACATGTAAATGACTATTAACACAAATGATATTTACCCTGTAAATGGGACACAATCACAAAGGAAAAGGCATCTTGCAGAAGGAGGAAGTTAAGTAGAGTCTTGAAGGAAACCACAGTTGGTGGTGAAGGAGATTTGAGAGATGACAGACAGCCAGCGAGAAAAAAATGCAACTGGGATATGCCCTCTTTGAGGAACAGCAAAAAACCAGTATTGCTGGAGTGGAGAGTTTGTGGAGGGGAATAAAGTTTAGGAAAACAAAGACAAGTAGCTAGGTTGTAAAATGATTCAAAAACAAGAAAGAGGATTTTATATTTGTTCTGGAACCATTGGAGATTATTGAGTAGGGGAGGTAACATGGAAGATCACCTTGGTACCTGAGTAGGTACCAGGAAGACTAGGAAGATCACTTTGATAGCTAAGTAGAAGATAGACTGGAGTGGGGAGAAACAAGAAGCAGGGAGACCAATCAAAAAGCTGCTCTAAGAGTCCAGGCATGAGGTGTTGAGGAACTGCATCAGAGCGGAGACTAAGTGGAGAAAAGGGGGTATATATAAGAGACATTGTGAAGCTAAAATGATAAGACATGATATCAGATTGTAGATATACAGTCAGTAGGAGAGGCAAGTCAAGGATGAGACCTACATTTTGAACATGGGGTGATTTGGAGGATGGTGGTACCCTTGAGAGTAAAAGGGAAGTTTTGAAGAGGTGAGGTTTTCCCATATGTAAAATGAGGGACATGGGCTAGATAAGCTAAAGATCTTCCAGTCTGAGCTTTTTTTTTTTTATAAGGGAGGCAGGATCATGTAATGGAAGGGATAGTACTGGCCTGGAATACAGAAGATCTGGGTTATAATCCCCTTTTAACAGAGACCTCAGTTTCCTCATTATTAAATTGTGAAGATGGACTAGGATCATTTTTTTGAGGGGAAACAAATGTCACCATGTTAAGTAAGGTGCACTGAAATTCTAGCATTAAAAGCATGAGCAACATACCCAAGAAATTCCATCTTTTCATTTTTCATTTTCTAGTTTCTCTTAGAAAATGGGACAAAGGATTGTTTCATATTTACTGTGTACACTTGGATAGATGAATAGATACTTTTTTGTAGATGGTGCTGTTTGTAAATGATCGAGAAAGAGCAGTCTTGTCCAAGGTAAAGCAAACACATCATTTATATAAACACAGACATTTCTATGCAAATAAATGAGGCAGCCAAAATAAAGTGCTGCTGTACAGGGGATAGTCTGGTAGCTGTCAGGTCTTAGTGATTCTAATATGGGAAAATGGGCCAAAGAAGCTCCATCTTCTACTTTTCCTATTTATCTCTCAAGCTGGTTTCAGCAACATAGCAGGTAAATGGGGAGCTATTCTGGTAAACAGCATGCAATATTAAAGGGGAAAAACATTGAATTCACACTTTAAGCTACCTCTGGTAAACAAGAATGAGTTTTTAATGCTTGCTTGTACTTTGCTTAGTTTTCAGGCTTTTCCAAGATTAATAGGGTTGACTCTCCCTCTCCCTCCTACTCCTCCTTTTCAGCTAACCTTGCTAAACCCTTTTATTTTTCAAGATAAACCTTTTTAGCTAAAAACTTACTCTGGAGATAGTTCTAGTTTCAAGTGCACATTGAATTGTAAAGCCATTTGCTGAATTATTGATTATAGGAAATTGAACTTGGGTCATTTGAAGATAACAGAGGGCGTATGTTGACTTTTGTTGTTTCCTAACCCATTTGAAAGCTCATGGAGGTAAATGGATAATCATGTGGACTTCTTTTTTTTCAATAGCTGGTGTCATGAAGGAAGATATTCTGATCTCTGAAAGGCCTGAGAGCACTAGTCAGAACTGTGAGTTGCACAAAGATGATGAAAATGGAATGATTCCTCATTATATTGAGCAGTTTGAAAGGGATGCTCAGGCAAATATAATTCTTCTTGGCAGATCTTCAATGGAGCAGGTCAGCATTAAAAACCATAACATGATTTCATTTTTGAGGGCCTCATAACATGTTGACTTGTCAAACCTATAAACTGTCTATTGATTTTACTAGCAAGCAATGCCTCTTTCCAAGAAACACAAGCTTCACAATTTCACTGGGATTCCCTTTTCCATATTTCTATGGACTATGTTCTTAAGAGAATGAATCCAAATCACTTTATCTATACCTTTATCTAAGAATTAAAATAAATCAGCATCAATGCTTAGCCCTACCAGATTCATTTTTTACATCATCTGGTTTGATTTTGTGTTAGAACGCTATTATGCAAAAACATTATGAAATATCTGTGGCAAAACCTGAAACCAGTCTAACTTGCTTGGATGGAATTATGAAACACAAGAGTATTTGGACTTATTTGCATGAATTACAATATTCTAGTTTATATAAAGTTGTCATTTAGGGGATTACCTTGCCAAATGCAACTTCTTGAGTTCTTGGTGCACATGAGTCCCTTTGGCCACAGAGACTGTTCTTGACTTCTAAGACAGCTTTTCTCCATTTGCTGTTCCTGAGAATTGTTGGTTTATGTCTAATGTAATATTCTAAGATAATACATTTCCATATAGAAGAAAGAAAGCATCTGCTTAATTTGTTTTCCAAGGGCTTCAAAGAATATGGCTATATGGGGTTCATAAATGTAAGAAGTACAGGGTCACCTCAGTAATAGGAATATTTGTTTTTAATGCCTTCCCCTTTCAGATTATCTTCATCTACTCTGTCTATATCTTCTGCATACCTAGTTATTTATATGTTGTCTCTCTCCTTAAAATGTATTCTCCACTAGGGAAGGGGCTGCCTTTTTTAGAATTCCAAGTACTTAACACAGTTACTAGAATATAGAACATCTTAAAAGATGTTTGTTGACTGACTGACATAATTAATACCATAACTTATCCAATGCTAGCTAAGGAGAGAAAACAACCATAGAGTCATAGAATGTCATCATTGAAGATTGGCTGTCTAGCTTACTCATTTTGTGATGAGGGAACCAAGGCCCAGAGAATAAAAAGTGATTTCTTCAAAATTTTACCAATAATAACTGGCAGAATATCTTGGTCTTCTAACTTCTTATTCATTGTTCTTTTTGCTACTTTATTAATCTCAAAATTTCATATTTTTATAGTAGCTTAAATTTTAAAGAACTTTTTCCCTTACCCTTCTCATTTAATCATAATGATCTTTAGAAATAGACAAGGAGTTAATTACTGCTTCCATCTTACAGATAGGGAAAGTATGATTCAGCAAGGGGAAGGGATGTGTCCAATGTTACACATAGCTAATAAGTTACAGAGTTTGAACTCAAACCCAAATTTCTCAATTCTTTCCCCATACTATTCTTGCATTGTTCAGGAATTAAGAGGGACTCAAGACTGGTTTTTTTTACACCATAATTCTACCCTGTAGTTTTGCTTTTTCCATTCTTCCTTGTCCATAAGTACTTTATCTACTCTCATTAAAACAAAGACTTTTCTTATGCATTTTTAGAATATTTTCAGAATGAATGATGAATATAGGGAATGAGGAAGTTTTTTTTTTAAATAGAATTGTTTTTAAACACATTTTATGTTCCCACCTTTTTTGGGGAAAATTAATTTTACTTAAAATGTTATTTACTTCAGATTTAGGTGAAAGGAACGGGGTAATTAGTACAAGGTGAGGAAGGGAGAGCATATATCATAATAGTAAAGAAGAAAATTTCTTTCTTTGTTCTATTTGACTTTTCTGACACAGAAATTTCCTTTACTTTGACTCCTTCAACTAAATGTCCTGAACAAGAAAAAAACAAACTAGTCTTCATCATTCAGAAGGTCACAGACACAGGGAGATAGATTAGGTCTCTCTTCCCAACCATCATCTCATACTAGTTACTTTCCCTCCTTGACCTGACAGAAGCCATGCTCTGAAGACTTTGGCCTTTCATTTCCATAACTCCTACCTTGGGGTACTGGTGGTCTGATTGTGAATACTAAGCAGGGTTCATTATTTTTGAATGGCCCCTTACTTTATTCTCTAGCCATCTACTTACCAGATGCTCTCTGTCTTCCCTCTCCATCCTCTACCTCAAAGAGTTTTCCAGTTTTGGAACCACCATCTAATAAATGCTTCTGTTACTCCTAGAAAGGGCAGTGCCTCATTCTTCTCTCCTCTGATTCCATCCTCATTCCTGGCCACTATTCTTTCCTAAGTAGTTTACCTCTATTAGAATATAAACTCTTCCATCTTAGGGATTATCTTGACTTCTGTGTTTCCCTGGTGCTTAGCAGTGTGTGTGGCATATAAGTGTTTTAAATGCATTATCATTAACAACAACAACAACAACTTGTATTTAGAGAGTGTTTAGAGAGTGTCAAATCTCTGAATGAGAGGTGGTAATGTCTAATATTTGATATATCCATCCAGGAGTAAGAAGTATTGAATTCTAATTTGGTCATAAACTCCTTTTTCTCTGGAACTACTCAGCTACCAGGAACTAGGAACTGGGAACTGCGATTTGTCTTCTGCTTCTATTGTGATGGTGAACATCACTTTTAAATCTAGAAATAAAAACTTTTAAATGTGAAATATAAAACATATGGAGACACCTCTACAATTTGGGTAGAAACTCCATGGAGAAGTTATAGCAAATGCAGGACAAAAATCATACTGGGGAGGAAGCATGGAATAGACATGTTCTGTGTTACCAGATGAGCACCTAAGGAACAAAATCATTTGTTCATAAGAGCTATAGCTATTATAGGCTGAATAGGTCTTTATTCCATGGTGTAGCAGTGGTAGTTTGACGGCTTTCTCCCACTGTCCTTAATAGCTACCATTGCCAAGATCTGTCAGGATGGAAATTCTCTCACCTAACTCCTCCTCCCACCCCACTAACGTCCTCCATCATTGGTAAGGTTCAAATCAATCACTCTTCCGGTGTGACTGCTTATAGGCAAACTGCACTTTACTCCCTCCCCCACTAGCCAAGAAAGACCCAATGGCTCTAGCAATCATATATCAAAGTCTGGAGTTGACAGTTACTGTTGCAGTGGTAAAGGTACAGAAGATGGTCCCTGAGCTCATTGCTGGCAGGGTCTGTTTCATTGTCTTTGAAATCCCATTGCCTACTACAGTATCTGGTACATAGTAGGTACTTAATAAATGCTTAATGATTGGTTGACTGAATGGTGTGGTAATAATATAATGGAGCAAAACTGTACTAGATGAGCCAAATGAGCCAACTATTCTAACTTGGGGTTAGAATAGAGCAGGAGATCCATTTTTAACTGATGTTAAAGGCCCAATTTTTAAAGCAAATTGAAATATTGAGTGGATCAGGCAGTTATGACTAAATATACACAGCTACTTTCAAAATACATTTGTTTACCTTCTCTATCTTGCAACAACGTTGGGAAACTTGTGTGAAAGATGTTAGGAAATGAGTTAGGTTTGAGAATTTACCAATGGAATAAAACAAGTCAATTAAGTGCAGAATGTTTAGAAGTTTAGTCATAAAGAGAAATATCAAGGACACAATGAAGTATTGTTTTCCAAATAAATATTGAATTTGAAATAAAATAATTTCATTTTTTCTTTCCAGCTACCAGAAGGAAATGTTTTCCTTGACTTTTCCTAATATTTACTGTAAGCTATATGCCTGTTCCTAATCAGTTGCAGATAACTATGTTTTCCTCTGAATTTTAATTGTAAACAATCCATCCATTTACTTTATTCAATTAGGAAGCTGAACTTTAAACTGAATTATTTTTTGAATGATACGTGTGTATGGTATACTATAAGAGGCCAATGTGAAATTATTTTTAATTTTTGTCTAGTTTGCAAAAGAATGTTGGGTTTATGGGAGTGATGGAGTAAACACCAGTCTAACCTTTGGGGAACTCGAGGAGGCATTATATAAAGTTACTTTTAGCATTCATTGGCAACTTGCCCTATTTTGCTAAATTCTTTAAATCTACCCCATATTTGGCAACACATGATTTAAAATGTAGTAATATGTTAGACTCTGAGTCAAACTTGAAATCTGATTCTTGAATGA
>NW_027186390.1:1777207-1831982 GCF_028583685.1 Petaurus breviceps papuanus
TGTGTGTGTGTGTGTGTGTGTGTGTGTGTGTGTGTGTGTGTGTGTGTATTTCAGCTGGTTGATATACTGGGCTACAATCAGTACTTTTAGACAAATTAGTCAGAAGTCTCATGTCCTCTAGCATTTCAAGCTAGAATAGAATCAAGTATGAAATTAGGTGGAATATGTGGATATACATAGAAATATTCATTTTACTCTCAAACAAAGTGGCTTTTATGTACTTACTTTCACCAGCACTTTCTTTTAGAGAGCAGGTGCAAATCAGTAGTCAGTTCAGCAATGTTATGATAGGTCATCTATTTGAAGTTCAATTTGGTTGGTTTTATATATTACCCATTCTTGCACTATTTTGAGCAGTAAATTACTCAAAGTAAATAACTGTGTTTTGTATCTCTTGGCTCCAAAGGTGATTTAAAATAAATTATTTCAAGATTTTCAAAACTGCTGATTATTTCTTCAGTTTTTGTTCTTTTTCAGTGGGAATTATCAGCAAATATTTTTAAGGAACAAAAGTACTTGTTTGTTAAGAAAGGTTTACTTTTAAGAAGAAGATGAAAATCATCCAAACTAGACACATGCAACTGAATAGGAATGTGTATTTTTCATTTCCCAGACAGTATCTAACAGTGTCATTCAGCAAACATAGATTATTGTATTCCATATGTGAGGCATCCTTCACATTCTGAGTCTAGGATTGTTATTATTATCATTTGCTGCTATTTTAAAAATTGTGCTAATGACAATGCAGGAGAAGTGTACAAAAAAGAACATGGGATTGAGATTTGGGGGTGAAGCCTGGGCTCTGCTCCCTTACTGTTTGGTCTCAGCAACTCATAGAGGCTCTTGGAGCTTCAGTTTTTACTTTTTTTTTAATTTGTAAAATAAGGAGATGGGACTGCATAAGAGTTATTAACACTGTCTGTAATGTGTGACTTCAGCCAAATTAAAGTGACTTCAACTAGATTAAAATGTAATTAAGAAATAGTTAAAAAAAATAAACTTAAAAAAAAAGATAGGTTGGGGTGGG
Source organism: Petaurus breviceps papuanus (assembly GCF_028583685.1). Lineage (NCBI taxonomy): Eukaryota > Metazoa > Chordata > Mammalia > Diprotodontia > Petauridae > Petaurus > Petaurus breviceps. The sequence continues at coordinate 1,778,235 of NW_027186390.1, forward strand.
GAACCTGTTGCCTTGAGACCACAGATTCTCCACCCCTGAGCTAAGGTAATGTTAATATGTGATTTTCTGTCAATATGTGGGGAGAACGGTTGACTTTGTATGTTTGTAGTTTTTTTTTAATTCTTGCTCTTTATCATAATTTTCTAATCTTTCTCTTTTCCTTCACATACTTGACCATTTCAGAATACCTGACATACACATTGGCAAGGCTGAGGAGAAATGTTGAGTTTGGCTTCCATAGTTAACTAGAATTTAAAAACGAAATAGTGTGCTACCTAAAATAATTTATCACAACACTACCTCTACTCTGAAAATAGAAAGTCTCATACTGTCACATTTTAATGTGTAATCACTGCTCTGTCACATTTGATGAGTACTTCCATAAAGCTTTGGGACTGGTAGATATTTTTTTCCTGCAAATCTTCAATACCTTGCTCATACAGAACAGATGATATTTTTAGGAAAAGAAATTAAGCTTTACTTTTGTGTAAAGTTTTATTTTTTATATCATTGTAAATATTTTAAAATATTCATATTGCAGCATGGAATATTTTCCTTTTTTTCTATCCTAAGTATTACAGCAAATTATGATGACTTTATTATTAGTCTAAATAAAGGACATATGAGCTTTTGACTCAAACTCAGGTTTGAGAGGTGAATAGAGCAGCCCTTGGAAGCTGGCAGTACAGGCAATGTAGGTTATTAACCTTACAGACAAGCAAGGAGGAATTGTGGTACAAGGGTAAAATGATGCTTTTGGAGACAGATGCCCTCAGTTCAAATCCCAACTCTGTCAATCACCACATGTGTGATTTTGGGCTAAAAATCTAACCATTCTGTGAATCATTTTCCTCATTTGTAAAATGAAAGAGTTGTACTAGATTTTTTCTAAGGTCCCTTTCAGCTCTTAACAAACTATGTGAATCTAGAATTATGCTAATGACAAAGGATGATCTTGTATGGAGCTTCATACCTTGACCTTTAACATAACATCTCAAACCCTCATCTTTAACTTGGTTTAACAAGTAAGGACTTTTATGTTCAGTCTTTTCTGATTATGCTTGATTACAGTTCTTTAACCAAAATACAAATTACATGTCAGAAAATACTGATTTGAACCAAAGGTGTTGATGAAAAGTTTCTTGGAAGAGAAAACAATTTAGTATCTGTGCCTAAATTTAATAGGGTCATAGACCCCCTCCTTGAAATACAGTACCTAGAACATGTTGCACATGAGATTTAAGTTTGAGACTAGGAGAGAATACTTATAAGAAAAGAGGTTTCTCTGGGTCTTATAAACTGGAGTGGGCATTTCAAGATTAGTAATGAATTTGTATCACAGTTTTAGTATTTGTAGGAATTTATGAGATAACTATAGATTATACCCCTTGCTTGCCTTTGTATCTAATGTGAGAAGATTAATGAGGTAATGAATTGAATAGCAGGCAGAGGGTAAGCATTGAGAGCACCTGAAAGATATTGCTCTCATTTGCAACAGCCACCCACATGCTTATGCATAGGATTGCAAAAGTTGAGTAACAAAATAAATAAATAAAATAAAAGGACTGCTACAGTTCTTTGAACATGCTCTCCATAGTTTTAGTTTCTTCTTCTTAGATTCTTAGGGATCCTAAAAATATTTTCAGATATCTTCCATGCTCAACAGAACAGAAAGAAAATAACCAACTTTCAGCTGATACTGCTATTCTTTCAAGCTATCATCCTATTTCTCTTCTCCCCTTCCTAGTTAAACTCCTTTAAAAAAGCTGTCAATTTTCACTGTATCTATTACCTCATCTTCCATTCCAACCTCTTTATTGATAAATCCAATGGCTTGTTCCATGGTTTTTTACTTCTTTGTAGCTTTTGATTCCTTTGGCCACTGCTTCCTTCTCTCCTTTGGGTTTCATGACACTATATATTTCATGATGCAACAGTAGTTCTAGCTTTATCTGTCTGACTACTCTTTTTCTCTCTAATTTGAAAAAAACAATTCCATTTACATATTTAGTGTTTCAATGATTTTTGAGTCTTGGGAATTCAGAAGAGTACTAATCTAGTGTGTTGGTTTTTTTTTTATGTGACAAGGTATCTTTTAACATAAATATTTTGAGGTCCTAGATGACAGCTTCTTTAGATCATGATCAGTATAATGAAATTCTAGTACACTGAACTGATTTGTATATCAACTTTGATTTTCAGTGTAAGAAGAGTTGGCCCATCACCCAAATATTAGGGAATTGCTAAAAGTCATTTTACAGATGAACAGGAAAAAATTGAGAAGAAAAAAGTTAATGTTAACCAGTAATAGCTAATTGGTTTCAACTACCATAAAAATAAATTAAAAATAAAGCAAATTAAAATTAGCTATCTTTTTTTTAATACTTCAAGGACCACAGTTTTTTTAATAGTGAGATTCCATTTCTAGCCTACTCTCTCCCCTTACTACACCATACATTTTAAACTATAACCTGGGATGGGCTGGGGTCAGATCAAATTTGCCACACAGAGACAATTGTTAAATTTTCACACTGATTATTTATATATTGGAAACTGTCAAATGCTATAAATAAGACTTGATTTATTGTTTTGCTGTCTAGACTTATCAAATATGGAGTAAATATCAATAATTCAGATTTAAATTAAAAGTGTGTTGTGCGTGGTGGTTGGTGCTATAACTACCACTCCCTCCCCCCAAAAAAAAACCCTGCTACATCACCAACAACAACAAACCACAACCTAGTTGTTAAACATTTACTAACATATTTACTACAGCCAAACTTGGGTACTTGGAACTCTTTTCTGATCATACATGATACTTTTCCATCGTCTTATCTTTGCTTTTCCCTTCTGGAATTCTCTCCAATTATCCTGTCTTAGAAACAAAACAGCAACAACTATTAAAACTGTCATCCTCTCTGGGAAACTTTCTCTCTTCCCCCTCTCTTCCACTTACAAGTAGAATTAGCTTCCTTGGGAGGCAACAAATTCTACTTTAAGACAGACTATAGTATCATAGTTTTAAATTAGAAGGGGAGATGGCTTAGAGAAGTAATTTAGACCCACCCTATCACATTAACTGATGAGAAATCTGAGGTCTGGGTTACATTTTCTTCCCAAGGTTGCATAATGAGGCAAATAGTAGAGCTGGGACTGGAACTCAGATTTGTATTATGGTAGAATTAGATCTGAGGTCGTTAGGGGGAACAATGGAGAGAACATTGTACTTGGGAATCAGGAAGTCTTAAGGAGTTCAAATACAGCCTCAGACACTAGCTATGTGATCCTGGGCAAGTCATATAACACTGTTTGCCTCAATTTCTTCATCTATAAAATGAGCTGAAGAAGGATATGTCAAACAATTCCAATATCTTTGCCAAGAAAAACCCAAATGGGGTCACAAAGCATTGGACATGACTGAAATGACTGAATGATAACACAAATTAGATCTAGAAGATACCTAAGCATTCATCTTCTCTTAGAAGTTCAAACTTCTCATTTTACAGATGAGAAAACTGAGTCTTAGACAAATAAAATGGCATCCTCAAGGGCACATAGGTAATAAATGGTGGAGACTGGGATTGACCTTGTGTACTCTCACATCAAAAGCAGGACTTTTTCCTCTTTATCACACTTAAACTCTTTCATCTTCAGAGTTCCCATAATATTTTATTCATATATCTATTTTGACACTTGTTCCCTTCTAACTTGTATTCTAGTTATGGGCATATATGTTTGATCTTCTGGAGATAGATAGTAAATTCCTTGAGGATAGAGTCAATGTCTTACTTATTTTTGTATCTTGCACATAATGTCAATAAGTGTTTGAATAAATGATGTAGTTTTAATGGTAGGAGTTAAGAGAAATTCCTCTCTTACTCTTGACTTCTATAAGATTAGGAAATAGGTTATCATTTTAATATAAGAATAAAGAAAGGGATTCATCAATCTCTCTGCTGCCATTATTACAGTGTTGTTCTCTAAAGCCACCTGATTCTCAGGAAAACTTTTCTACATATTTCACAGGCTAAGCTCATGAAACATTCATTTTACTCGGGTCCTGAAGAATGGACTAGTTTCACAAACATTTCAGCTGAAGTGCTTTTTGGTGTTAAGTGCTTTGTTGATTTTAGGAATGTGCCTTGGTTAGGAAAGCAGCCCGAGGCTGAGAATACTGTCTCCTTTACCCATGAGATTTCCAACTAAGGCATTTTTTAGAAGTTTCACTCCTTTCCATGCTTCTTTCTATCATTTTGATAGAAGATCTTATTAAATGATTGTGTGTGTGTGAGAGAAAAGGGGAGGGCAGAAAAGATAAATGACATTTCATAGCTACTATTAATAAATGTTTCTTGCCTCATCTGAAATCTGTGTGCTAGACTTAAGTAGTTCTGCTTATGAGCCAGTTTGCATAGATTGGAGCCCCGTTGCCACTTGAATATATCCCATCTTTACTCATTCCCTTTCTCATTTAGATCTCTTAAAATATTCTTAATAGCGAAAATTTGATTTCAGCCTAGAAGGGTGATTTGACAGAAAATAGGTTAATACTCATTTGCAATCCAGAAAAAAATCAAGAAGATCAATTATTGATTATCAGTTTCTCTTAATGACAGCTTTGAATGCCTTCTCCAAACAGAAAATACATGATACACTTTTCTATATTGTGTTTGTTTTCCTAAAATTTGAGATATTATCACTATTTTTGTTGTATACACACAATACACATATGTGTGTCTATATGTATTGTATGTGTGTATGTAAAAGAGATAGGAGTATTGGGGGGGAATGCCAGATCTAGGTGATAAATCCTACAAACTTGAGCAGATTTCAGCATAAATGTGGGATGCTTAATTTTTCTCAGTCTACTCCACTTAGAGTGAATAATAATCAATCAATCCCATATACCTTGGCCTAAATGTAGAAAAGTTTGTCACCTTGTAATGAGGTTTCACAAGAATCTTGTTCCTATAGGCTAAGGGAACTTAGTTATGCCCAAAGGTATATCTATAAAATTTAAAATTAATTCAAATTCTAGTTATTCCATAAATTAGAACAAGAATGGCAATCCAACAAAATTCTGAGAAGCAAACATTGGATTTAGCAGTGGCACAGAAGGAAGACATTGAGGATGGTTGTTGGCTGTACATACATCTCAGAGTAGAAGATACTTGTTGAAGGAAAGTCCCTATAATTTGCTATTATATTGTTGTTACCCAAACATTTCCAGGAGACTGGTTTTTGCCTAAACAAAAAGAATCCAGGTTTTAACTAGAAATAGATATAAAGTTAGTCAGAGGTGTGGCTAGGTGGCACAGTGAATAGAGCACTGACCCTGGAGCCAGGAGAACCTGAGTTCAAATCCGGCCTCAGACACTTAACACACACACATACACAAAACTACCTGTGTGACCTTGGGCAAGTCACTTAACCCCAATTGCCCCTTGGCAAAAAAGCAAAAGAAAAAATTAAATAAATAAACTTAGTCAGAGAGACCAACTCTGTCTCAATGTTTGGGATTTTCTAACAGGGGCTCTAAGTGATTGTGACAGAATTCTTGCTTTTTATCTAAAATAAACTCCTCAAAGCTGAAACATTCAAAATGAGTTGATCTTCCAGTTGAAATCTGGGTGGTACTATCAGTTTTGGGAAGGATTTTATAAGACTCTGGTGGAAAGAGGGATTGGAATGTCAAAGAATTGCCTGATAACAACCCCAAGTTTAGTTCTCCTACGTGAGGAACTGATGGGCTTTAAATAGTTTTGTATCTGGTTTTGAGCTCCTGTGCATTCTTTATGGATTCTGTCTTTTCTATTGGTCATAATAAAGGCTGTCCTGTGCTCAATATACACTTGGTAGCTTTATTGTTTGAATGTAAGCTGAGGACCTTATTTTCCACATTTGGCAATGTCATGAGAATATAAAATATTTTCCATGAGAAAACTCCAAGTAGGTGCAGTTAGGTGGGGGAAGGTAACAACCTCTTTTAAAGTCTATCCTGAGGACTAGACCTGGTTTATTTAATCCCAAAGTCTTGATGGGGAGTAACCCTGGAAACAGATTATATCTATGTATAAATAGCATTTCTTGGTCATAAAAATGACATAAAAGTAGTTATACTTAAAAAGAAAACTTAAAGTGAAAGCTTTCCCCTACTATAGCTAAACCATGTAGAAATAAATATAACAGATCAGTTCAGTTTTCAGCTCTGCGAAACATTAATTCCATATAGAGTTTGTAAAAGCTCAACTGATACTACAAGTACACATTTAAGTGTGCTAAAGCTTCTTGGTCAGGCCAACTGAAACTCCTGTAACCAGAAACTGAAGTTACAGGAAGGAAGTTTTACTTTCATTATGTCTGCATAACTCCAATTAATATTAACAAGAGTATATCTAAGTATCCAGAGGAACAGACATCTTAGCACTTGCCTTCCATTCTTTCCCTAATAAGTTGCTACTGACCACAACACTCATTAGTGACCCAATAAAAGGGAGTTACTGGTAAATAATAATAATACTTGGTAGTTATATAATGCCTTTGATCAGAGCAGCTCAAAGCTTCAGTAACTCATTAATCTTTGAAGGACCTCAGTGAAATGCCAAATATGGCAAGAATTATTACTTCCATTTTCTAAGGAGAGAAACTGAGGCATTTCAGTGATTTATAGACTTTCCCTAGGTTGCTCAATGAGCTGGTGATAGAATCAATATGCCATCTCTCTCTCTCTCTGTCTCTGTCTCTGTCTCTCTCTCTCTCTGTATATATATATATATATATATATATATGTGTGTGTGTGTGTATATATATATATATATATGTATATATATATATAAATAAAATCTCATGGTTATTAAATGTAGGGTAACAGAGACTTGTTCTTAGCTTGCTTGACAAAACATTAAATCTCTGAACAGGAGGATATTATTCTTATAATTTGATTGCTATTCTCATTGTTGTCATCACCACCACCACCACCAGTACCATCATCATCATCTTCATCATCTTCATTGTCATCATTATTTATGTAGTACTTTAAGGATTATAAAACACTTTTCAAATATTAACTTATTTTATCCTAACACCAACCCTGTAGGCTCTATTATTCCCATTTTGTAGATGAGGAATCGGAGTTAGGCAGAGGTTAAATGCCTCATCATGCAAATGCCTGAGGAGGGATTTGAATTAGGTCATCCTGATTCCAAGTCCAGTACTAGATGTATTTCATCACCTAGCTACATGCTTCATATGTTCCCCAGTGTTAGCATATCACTTCTAGAAGTAGCAGAGAAGATATTCAGGAAAAAATGAACAGGCATTTTAATGAAGGATGGGTATCTGTTGCAATGTATACCATGCATATCTCACTTTATTTTTATTTTTTATATTGAATTATTTTTATTGAATTTATTTATATTGAATTATTCTACATTGTATTATATTATATAATTTAAAACTTTTTGTTTATTTGCATTTTTCAGATATATCATGTCATTTTAACCAATACAAAATAATTCCACCACAAGACTACAGAGAAATAACTAGACATATACCTTCATGACTTATCTTGCCAGCACTAAAGAATAAATTACTTTCTCAAATATTTATGTTGGTTTGTTCACATTTAATATGTCTGGATGAGATTCTACAATTTATAATCATTATTTCTTCTTGTGTCTCATCATATCACTCCTTTTTAAGAGTATGTTACCTTTATAGTTATCAAACAACACTCTTCTCATTACCCGTCAGCTAATTTCATTTTATTGCCCTATGTTTGCCTAGACTTTTTTCTTTTCTTTCTTTTTTTTTTTTGGAGGTGATCTCTGATTTCATTGCTATAGGATACTACTCTTGGTAAGGAAAGTCCTTCTGCCAATGAATATTGACAACTCCTCTGCACTTAGAGTCCTGGAAAGTTGCCTGTGTACACAAAAAGTTTATGTCAGAGGCAGAATCAGTATGTAATATTTATATCAAATCCTTTGGCTCCCATAAATCCAGTTCTACAATATTCCAAGATCAACTCTCTATTCAAAACAATTAGGCAGCATAGTAGATAGAAGGCTGGATCTGGGAAAACCTAAATTCACAACTGGTGTTAGACACAGAATAGTTTTGTGACTCTGGGCTTAACCTTTGTCTGCCTCATTTTCTCTGTAAAATGTGAATAATAATGGCACCTACATCCAAGGTTTGTTATGAGGATAAATAGGATAATATTGGTAAAGTGCTTTGTAAACTTCCAAATATATAAATGCTAGCTTTACTTCTCTTCCTCCTTTAACCATTCCTCCTACACCTTTCAATATCTATTTCCCTGTGCCAAGGGTTCTTAATTTTTTTTTGTGACACAATAAACTCCTTTGACTGGTTGGTGAGTACTAGAGTCTTCTCAGAATAATATTATTAATAAATTGAAGGAAATGCTAATTTTCAGTCAGAAATTGGTGAAAATAAAGATATATTTTTCCTATCTAAATTCATTGGCTCTCTGAAACCTACTCAAAGATGCCTTGTAGATCTATGAACCCCAATTAAGAATCCTGGGTCAGTCAGGTTATCTCTACTAATTTGGGAAGGTATTATAAGAATGAAGAAATGATCCATCTTCTCCCTGTCAGTTTCAGTAGAGTCAGAAGTCATTTTTTAAATTTATCTACCAAACTTCAAAATAAAACAATTGTAAAGTAGTCCCAGCCTTCCACTCCCCCTTGTTCTAATAACAGTGACTGATTAGACACTTGATCACCAGTTTTGGTGTCTTTCCTCAGTGTTCACCTATATTCTAGAAGTGTACCCCTTAATTAAACTTTTCCTCATTAACTGTTTCACATAAAAACCCAAAGCATATACTTTATTGTAATATATTATAAATGTTATTCCATCTTCTCTCTTGAGCACTATGTAAAAATCTGTATTTGTTAACGAAGCACAAAATTTTGAGTTCTTATCCCTTTATTCCAGAACTATTAATATTTCTAGTATAAATATAAAATGCAGGGCATTTATTAATTTATATTGGGGGGAAGCACAGATTGCTTATCTCCTTTTTAAAAAGTCATTTCCTATTTCAGGTTAAAAAAACCCAACAGATGTATTTTAGCTAGGATAATTTGTAATTAACTAATTTAATCTATGCATAATTACATAAGTGATATTGAAACAAGGTTCAACCAACTTTGCCTTTGGATGCAATATAATATTTTTAAATGTGAACCAACTGAGTAATTAAGCCCCAGGCTGAGCAAATGAGTTTAACAGTCATCTTTTACACATTCCTTTGGTCAACAGAATGAAAATAGAAATTTGGCAGCCCAAGGGTTAAAGCCCTACACAGTATACTACATACAGACTTCTCATATTAATGCACAGAGTTAGTTTTACAAGCAGTTCAAAAAGAGATGAGAATGGGATGCTTGCCTGTTGGGCTGCCAGAAGCCTTCTGACAAGAATCGTCTGATTTCCAGTAGGGCTTTGCTGTCAGCATTTGTATTAAGAGACCTTTTATTTTTTAATGGTGAGCCCTCTAGTTCAATCTGTTTCAATTCCATATTCATGTCTGCATAAGGTCATTAAAGTGATTTTTTACCATTTTTAGGGAAATGAATATAAAGCTCATTTTATGAAATTCAATATGAGATCGAATCGTATCATGTAAAGAACATTAGAAAGGCAGTGTGCTGAAGTAGAGAGAGAGAGAGATAACCTGGAAGTCAGGAATCTTGAACTTCATGTCCTGTCTCTGACACATACTGGCTGTTATGACCTTGGTCCAGTAACTTAAGACCTGTCAGTGCCTCAGGCACTCATCTAAAGTTGATAATTGCAGAGGAAGTGAGGAAATTGTACTATTAGAAGGAATGTTCTGATTGGCAAATAAATCATTGGTCTGCACTAAAAACCAACCAAGCAACAAAATATTTCCCAAAACAATGTTGGACCAGAAAACAGAAAATCTAAACTAGGGTCTTACCTTTCGCTGAGTAGCCTCACACAAGCCATTTACACATTTCTAGACATTTTTCTTATCTGCAAAATGAGAGAAGTTCCCCTCCTCCCCTAAAATAGCAATTATGATTCTATTCCTTGATTGAGGAGCTAAGGTCATTAAAAAAATGACAGATGAACTTCAAATTTACAGCATTGATAAATTGATTTTCTTTGAGTGCCTGCTAATCTACTTTAATTTCTGGAAAGTTTCTACCATGAGACAAGCAGTGTCTCATTAAAAAAAATTCTGATTTTAGATATTTGAGTTGGAAGTTCATTAGTCCAAGTCTCTCTGAAATCAACTTCAGAAAAATACATCTTTCCCAAGTCATATTATTATTAAGGAGAGCCTGAATCAGAAGCAAATTCTTTAGATTATATATTTCCTTTGTATTTTTGTTCAAGTTATAAAGAAAAAGAGAGAGAGCATGGTGTGGAGAATAGAGAACTCTCAGAAAGCTATGTAAAGGTCAAGAAGATCAGGGCTAAAGTTTGTCAAGCGTTGGTTTTATGACTTGGGCAAGCCACTTAATAGGCCCAACGCAGCTTTCCTAGCCTACAAATTGCCAAAAGCCTGCAGAGCTTCACTGTTTGAGGGAATTTCCTCATGGAGGTTCCCCATCCCAATGAAATTACAGATTCAATGTTTTTTGTTTTTTAAATGTGATGAAAAAGATCAATTTTCAGAAAGAGATATGCTTAAACCAGAAGCAGGTTTGAAAATGCCAGAGCTAGGTGTAGAAATGCTATTCCTATGTAGATGAGGGATTAATTAAGGTGTGAGAGAAGTTAATTGAGTTAATAATTTGGTTGCTAAGGTAACTTTTTCTTGATTAAAAGGGCATCTTCTAGTGGTTGTATTATAATTTAGTCATAGGGAAAGTAAGACACAGTGAGTGATCTTTTGCTTCTGACCAGGAAAGGAAAAGGAATACATTATAGAAAAAAAGGTTATCTTTTTGATGGTACCCAAACTAATACCGTTAATGATGTGTTTTATTGGTATGTGAATTGTAAGTGAGTTGAAGAAGAATGTGAGCTTCTTTAGGGAGGGACTATAGGGGGAACTCAATAAACAAATGTAAGAGCAGGATAGGGCAACTAGATGGCAGAGTGAGTAGAGAAGTGGGCCTGGGGTCAGAAGGACCTAAATTCAAACATGACCACAAACACTGTGGCCCTGGGCAAGTCACTTCACTGTTTGGCTCAGTTTCCTCACCTGTAAAATGAGCTGGAGAAGGAAATGGCAAATCACTATAGTATCTTTGCCAAGAAAACTCCAGATGGGGTCACAAAGAGTGGATATAACTGAATAACAAAATGAAAGAACATCATGTGTTCAGAACTGTCCCAAGGGAAAATTGTGATGTAAGAGACTCTGTCTTGAATTCCTTCCACTTCCTGTTTATCTTTTCCCCCATCTTTCCCCTGGAGTCAGTGTACTCCCTTGCTTGCCACCCTCTGTCCTTAACCCTCCTTTCCTTATATTAATTCTCTACCCATATTTCAAAACACCCTTCTCTTTTCTCTCTTTGCAAAACCAATTCCCTTATTTTTAGAATAGTTGTTTAAACTAATTAACACTGAGGTGTAAATGATTGCTAGTTTAACCCTTCCAGGGTATTGTAAAAAGATAATTCTTTTTTTATTGCTTTTTGGAGGGCAATTGGAATTAAGTGACTTGCCCAAGGTCACACAGCTAGTTTTTGTGTTAAGTGTCTGAGGCTGCATTTCAACTCAGGTCCTCCTGACTCCAGGGCTGGTGCTCTATTCACTGTGCCATCTAGCCACCCCTAAAAAGAGAATTCTTGTTAACCTACAGAAGCACTTGGTGAAATTTTGGGTATCAAGACAAAATAATTAATAATTAATTAATAATTAATAATAATTAATCTCAGTTTAGGCTTTATAATTTTGTGGCAGAGGTTTTTATAACCACCTTAAATTATAATTTGTAAATACAGAATGTAAGTTTTTAGCAGTGAATCTGACTATAACATGCTACCAAATAATATAACAATTAACTGTGTATATAAATTTCAGAATTTAGTAACAACTGTAATATATCATAAAATATATAAACATAAATTGTCAAATGAGATGGATGAAAGATCTTATTATTTTAAACTTTGGTGTGCCTGGTGTTCAAGGGGTTTGAGGGAATCCGGATGTGGTAAAATTGATTATTCATGGCAAGTTACCCTTTTGAATATTGCAATTTTCATGATACTATGATTCTAGGTCAAATAAGACTAATATATGAGTAGGTATAGCCAAAGTATTTTTTGTACAATGAATTTTGCATGCTTATTTTGATTCAATGTCTCAGTTTTAGAATATTCCAATGCATATAACCCTGTATAGGAATTAAAAACAGATGTGAAGTTTGCTAGAAATAATTTAATTAGAAGAATAGTGCTATAAGCTGTCAGTTGGCAACTCATCATTACCTTCATTGGAAGGGAATAGTATTTGTTCGTGTAGAGAACAACTTTTAAGGTTGGTCATAGGGAAATTAAAAAGGACTTCATCTGATTTTGTTAGAATGACCACAAATAAAAATGAGGACATTGGTTGGAAGAGGACTACAGGACAGACAAAAAATGGCTATGAGAGCTTTATTTATATGCATAGGTGTGGGTATGCCTAGAAGGTGCACTGGCATACATTATAACAAAGATTACTATTGGTCCTATTCTTCTCCTCAGGAGAAATAGTCTCTGTGTGCACCAATATACTATCTGGGCATCCTGAATTGTTGCAACCTGATTGGAGGATTGATAACTTGGATATGATATTATGTAGATCCCCTCACTAATATCCTATTGTAGTTATCTCAAGAGAAGCAATCCATTGTAGAAAAAACATGGAATGGTATACTCTTTCTAGAACCTAGCATTTACATCTCGATTAATGTACAATCTGTTTTTGTTGCTGTTGTTGTTTTTTGTTTTGTTTTGTTTTTTGCCAAGGTCAGAACTGAACTCGGGTCCTCCTGACCCGAGGGCCGACGCTTTACTCACTGCGCCACCTAGCCACCCCTTAAAATCAGTTTTAAACCTCTATGAGATCACTAAGGAACGAAGTACAATGGTATATACCCTAACATATGGAAACATACACAAATATAAAAGCATACACACAATAGATTTGAATAAATCCTTCTCCTAGAAGGCAAGGTTTTTAGAATAGTTGTCCATTATTAATTATATCCCAGTTCTCCTGCTGGGATGTATTGGGTTTTCAGGGAGGACTAGCACCTCTGCTGTGAGGACTTTCTGAGCCCTTTTCAGGGCTGCTCATGTGTCTTTCACCCAACTTTCACTGTGGCTCCAAGAGGCTGTAGCATGCCCATCAGCCACACCCTAGCAAAACTGTGTCAGTGGGTGGTCTAAACCAGTTTGAGGGTAACCAACAGGCCTCAAACCTGTCAGTGAATCAAGGGCATATCTATCCTAAGCATGTGAAGACTTTCTGTGGGGGAAGGGGCGTATGAGGAACCAAATAATTCCAACAGCTACAAAGGTTGGTTGAATCAGGCTCTGCAGAGTGTTTAGCACTTGGTCAGACATGGAAGATGCCAAGGTTATCTGTTGTTATGCTGAGCCACCACCAGTCCGTCATACTTTTGTCTTGCCATTAGACTTAGATGATCCTGGAAGAGAGAATGAGCCTGATGACTTTGAGCAACTCTGCCTCACTTAAATTGAATTCACACACCACCTAACAATATACCCATGATATCATTTGTCCTCTTTAGAATGAATGATGGGCAAGTTATCTCTCTGATTCTGAAAGAAAAGGAGAAGGTGCCTAACATCATTCCCAATAGTTTCTTGAGAACAAATGATGTTTTTTTTTTTACAGTGCAGTCTAGTAAGGGAACTTTATATTGAGAATGAGTGACTGGTTTAGGTACCTAGCACACTCAAATAACTGATTCTGTATCTACAGATATTTCAGGAAGTCCTCCTAAATGCAGAAGCACTTTCCCCATGCCTTGGTCCTGGTTCCTTTTAGTTGAATCTAGTGTTTTAAAGTATAAAATAATTAATATTAAATATTTCATAAGTTTATCACAAAATATTTTATTATACTCTTACCTGGAACTCTAGGAAAATATCCAAATATATTTCTGATCTAATTTCCTAATAAGATTTTTATCTCTTTCCCAAATTTGTTTTACCCAAAAGGAAAACACATTTATTTTATGGTCTGGAAGTGCATGAAATCAAAAGACAATAGAATAAATGTTGAGATTCTTTAGCTGCTAGCTCACTGTTGCTTCTAATGGGGTCTGAATTCTCAACTCATTTACAACTATTTTTCTTCCCTTAGAAAGGCAATTTTTTAACCCCACAATGAGTGGCTTTCCAAGAAGTTTGTTAGAGGATTCTGGATGAGGAATGATCTTGTTCTTCTTTGTATGACTATTTTTCTCTTTCCCCAAGAATCTTCATTCTATATATAACTTCTACAACACAGGTGACTGATCCAGTAGCTATAGATGTTTCAGGAAATCTTCCTAAATGCAGAAGCACTAGTCCTCTGCCTTAGCCCAGTTCCTGCCTAACCACATTATTCTATTTTCTCTTTTATTCCTGGTTCATCTTCTGAGATAACTTTGTTGTTGTCATCAGGTTAATCTCTATAGCTTCTAACCACTACATACTAGAGACAATGGCACACACATAGATAGACAGAGAAATACATAATGGGGTGAAGAGAGAAACCTATTTTAGAGAGATTAAAAATCAATGCCCTTTGCTTTTTTTTTGACAATATTAAAAAATCTTTTATTTCTTATAATTAAGAAATAGTCTTATATAATTCAGATTGAGCTTCCTTGGAGTGTAAAAATCATTCTCCTTATTCTGCACACTTCTTATTGTTTGATATTGAAATTTATTAGATTGAACACTTGATTTCTTGGTGAGTTTAATTTAGGAATTGTAATGGTTCGTGTCCTGTGGATTCTAGCAAGTTGTATTTTAACTCCTGTTTCCGTTATTTCTAGGAAATTTCCTCTCATCTTTTTCTGAACTATAGGATTTAGTTGTTTTTTCTTCACAATGTGCTCCTTATAATTATTCATTTTTATAATTCTTGTTATCTCTTTATATTCTATTTTCAAGCTTAGTTTTTTTGACTTTTAGAGAACTCATATTTTTCATGTTTCTATCCTTTTATTTTGTTCAGCTAACTTTTTACCTGTTCATTTTTAATCTAAATTTGCCCTTAATTTTAAAATAAAATATAATTTTATAATTATGACATAATTTAAAATTTGTAATTATAATTTAATAGTTTATATTTATTTTAACATTTTCATAGTTTTTTAGAATTTCTTCATTTGCTCTCAATTCTTTGCTATTTTATTTATCAATTTCTTTACTGATAGCTCTAATTCCTACTATTATTTCTTTTGTTTACTATTTTAATTCATTTATTGTTATTTTCAACAATTTTGGAAATTGTTTTCAGAAGCTCCAGTGAATTTTCTCAGGGTTTCTTTCCTCTGGAGAATTCTGACTTCTGAAATATTGGTTAATTTGACCAGAATCTTTCTTAATTTATTTGTCTATTTCCTTTTTTATCAATCTCTTTGTATATTTGTCTATAATTCCTTTCTCATAATTAATTCTTTCCTTTCCTCTTCTTTCTTTTTAATTAATTTTCATTTACTGTAATTTTTACATTGCTTGTTACTTTAAGGTGATAAATGAGAGTCAGATTTATCCTCTCAGTCATATTTTTTTTCTCTTTGATTTACATTATCTTTATTTTATCTTTAGGCTTTTTTTCAGCTGTTTGAAGATTAAGCTCCTCTTGGATTCATTCTGGCTGTCAGGGCTTCTTTCTATTTGTTTTTAGGTAACATTGTGATGTCCCTTTCACTGGTCAGGCATTCTTGATATATCTAGACCAACAAACCATGAGTCAGAGGTGTCTAAGGCACCAGTATTGAGGAAAAACTGAAATTTGGAGAGTCTATGGCAGAAAACTTATCATTTTATAGTAGGAGATTAGTGAAGAATTTGGAATCTGACTTAAAATGAAGAAATGGAATAGGTCATGTTATATACAGAGTGGTGATCATTCAATGTGACCCTCTGTTATTTTTCTGAAGGGCTTACTTTGTCAAAAATTGCATCACCTTCTTTTTAGTTTTTTTGTCATTGTTTTCATTACTTTATTTGACATATTTCTTTTTTTTTTGAGGAGGGGAGGCAAGACAATTGGTGTTAAGTGACTTGCCCAAGGTTGTACAGCTAGTAAGTGTCATTAAGTGTCTGAGGCTGGATTTGAACTCAGGTGCTCCTGATTCCAGGGCTGGTGCTCTATTCACTGAATCACCTAGCTGCCCCTATTTCACATATTTCTTTTCAGAGTTGTAGGCAGATATCTAAGTCTATCAGTTACAGAAGAAAATCTAATTTGCATGGGTTGAGGGGGTTTTCTCATATAGGAGTTCTGCATAATACAAAAATCAGATGTCCAGGTTGTGTCTCTTTCTAATGTCTTTTTGTTTTGACATAGTGGTTGAGCTATGAAAGGGAAGAAAATTTTATTATTTGTTTGTTTTTCTGGAAGTCCTTCCATGTTTATACTACTGTTTTGCTTTTTGTTTGTTGTTTTGTTTGTTTGTTTGTTTTGTTTTTGTTTCAGTATCATGGATGCATTTAGCAGTCTGGTGAACACTATGGAATGTTTTTGAAAATAGTTTTAAATAATTTAAGGAATACTAAATTTTAATTGGCAATTAGCAAAGATAAAACGTATTTTCCCATACCATTTCATAGAATCCTTAATCTGTCTGTGTACTGAAGGTTAAGAAGTTCTTCATGTGACTAATTTCATCTGATAGTGCATATTTTTAGGGTGTTAAGCAAGACAAAATTATAAGTTGATAATCCTTCTGTGACTTTTAAAACAATAGTAAAATGACAAGACACATCTAGTAGGTTACCTAATTTGTTCACATTCACCTGTTTAATATCATAGAAAGAAAGTCAAGGGTACTGGAGGAGACTGGAAGTATGAGGATATATCTTTTGTTTGTCATATATACTAACTTTCTAAATTCAATTTGTGAAGTAAACAGAACTAAGTGAACAATTTGTGCAATGATAACAATATAGCAAAGAAAAACAACTTGGAAAGAATTAGGAACTATAATCAATATATCACCAACCACAATTCCAGAAGATAAATGCGTGCTATTCAACTGATAGATGGGCTCAGGGTACATAATGTGTGTGTGTGTGTGTGTGTGTGTGTGTGTGTGTGTGTGTGTATTTTGACTGCACATTTGTAACAGGTTTTTGTTTTTCCTTTGTTCTCAATTAGAGGGGGTTAGAGGGAGAGAAGACAGATTTTTTGCTGGTTGAAAAAATATAATTAAAAAAATAAGGCATTAACTCAGTTTTTACTTTGTTTCTATTTTCATTCTAAAGTAAAATGACAGAACAAAAATGTTTAGGGAGTTAAAACCCAAAGTAAGTAAGGAGAAAGCAAAAGTATCTATCAACCTTTAATGAATTCTAATCATCAGGACTAAATGAACTATATCCTTAGGTGCCGAAAGAATTGGAAGGTGTGATCACTGGGTCACTCTCATTAATATTTAAAAGGTCATGGAAAATAGTAGAAATACCACAAGCCTAGAGAATGGAAAATGTTTCAGTTTTCAAAAGGAGAAAGAAAACAGAATCTTCAGAGTATAGGGCAGTGAACTGACTTTAATTCCTTGGAAAATTCTAGAATGAATCATCAAAAAGATGGTTTATTAATATCAATAAAGGAAAGTGGTAATTACAAAGAGAACAGATTATGCCAGATTAACCCTATTTCCTTTTTTAACAGGATTACTAAACCAATTGAGGAGGAGAATGTTTTAAATGCAGTTTACATAGATATTACCAAAGTTTTGGATAATGTATTGTAATGGTAATTAATTTGAATTTGAAGATCCCTTTGTGTTGGCAAAGGTAGCAGGTATTTAGCACTTAGTAACTGATCAAGTCTCAGTTGGGGAAACAGAAGGTATGAACTCCTGTCTCCTGTTGCTGATGTAACAGGAAGACATTGGCTGAAACAGGAAGCTAATGTTGTGTATATATAAGTAAAATGTCAGAAAACAGTCAGAATTTCTTGGGACCAGCATCTGGAGGCAGAGCAGCTACAGAAGAGAAATGAGAATTGAGAGCTGAGTCAGAATTTCCTGAGAACTTGTGGTGGCGGAGCTTTTTCTGAAGAGGAGCCCAGGAGCACCGCCCCCCTCCCCCTCCCCTGCCCCTTACCCAGGCTGGATAAGGTGATTCTGATTTTTTTAACAAGCTGTGAAAGACTGAGGAAGCATGACCAGGATGCTAAGACTTTGTCTGTTTTTGCCTTGGTTGAGCCTTGAATTCCTGGGTAATTGTAAAAGATGTGAGATGGAGTGGACCCTGTGAACCCTGTGTGGAGCAGGACTTACAGAGAGCTAGACAAGAAACTGCGAGCTGACTGCCTTTGAATCCAGGTGACTGGTGGATTCAGGTGGATTCTTGCCTTGAGTCAAGATGAAAAGACCTCTCTGTGGGTACTGAGTAGTGATGAAATTGTAGTTTACTAGTGACCTAGGGTAGAGGGTCTGTATATTTTCCAATGATTATACTTAGTGATTAACCATACTTAGTAATTGATTGCTGAATAAGTGACTGATTGAATTAACTTAGTATGTCCCATGAGTGGAAGACTTTGACTATTGTACTTTGAGATGATTGCTCTTTGTTTAAAACTTTGTGGTCACTATGGTGGAAACTATGTGGCCATTTTAATGATAAGCTGTTGTGAATACTATATTGTGATTTTTTTGTGATAACTTGCAATATTGTGAATGCTGTACCTTGATTTTCTGTGAATGCTTTGTTTTGCTTTGTTACTGAATAAATAGAGTGTTCACTATACTGAGTAATCAGAATCTTAAAAGCTGTTCACAGTAGCATTGTTCTGGAAAGCTGCTCCTGCATGACTTTACAGTACCATATATTACTATAAAAGTACATAGAAACTTAAGAACATATGCACCTTTGTCAATCATAGCTTAACATTTGCCACAGAGAAAAAAATAGTACTATAGAATATTTCTCTTTCAGTCAATAGATTTCTTTTCCCCCCTCTCTTCTCCTCTCAACTTCTTGTTAACATGTTATTCTGATGACATTCATTACTTTGTTATTTCCTTTGTTTTTAAATCAACAAATATTTATTATTCTTAATTCAACAAACATTTATTAAGAAACTAGTGAGAGGGGAACATGTTTTAGGCCTTGGAGGAGAAATAACATTTAGATAAGATTAAACCTGCTCTTTGGCATATATGATACCAATTGAAATTAATATAATATAACATATTATGACAAATGCCTGTAAGAAATACAAAGTGCTAAGTGAGAGTCAATGGCGGAAGAACATTAATGACCTGAGGAATCAAGGAAGTCTTATTAGAGAATATGGTATTTGAATAGTACTTCAAAGGACGGATAACTTTCACTAAGCAGAGGAAGAAGGAGACAGCATGCTAGGCATAGGGAACAGAATGATAAAAGGGGTCTGGATTAAAATATGCCAAAACATGTATGGGCCATGTGGAATGGTATTGTTTGGCTATTGCATAGAGTATATAGACAGAACTGGTGGAAACATCAGATTATGCTAGTTTTTGAGGGTCTTCATTACCAGGCTAAGGAGTTTGAGCTTCATTTGACAGGTAATAGGCAAAGAGAGTCATTGAAGATGATACTCAATAAATGCAATTTAAGCAACTAGTGTTAAGGGGATTAAAAGACCCTTTTACAAATCTAACAATTTGATTTATGTTGTACAATATGGGGGAAAGGAGGGGAGGTATAGTGCCTGCTATGTGCTATACTAAACACATTTTACAAATATCATCTCAGTGGATTCTCACAATAACTCTGCAAGGTAGGTGCAATTGCAATTCCCATACAGTGAATGAAACTAAGGTAAACAGATTTTAAATTATTTGCCCAGTGTTACACAGCTAGTGAGTTTTTGAGGGTAGACTTGAAATCAGGTATTTCACACTCCAGAACCAGTGATCTATTCACTATGTCACCAGCTGCCTAAATACAGTTTAAGAACAGCATTGTTTAACTCAATCAAAACTGTCATAGATATACGATACATTTTTTTTTAAATTTTGTTAAAATAGTTGCAAGATGCATAATGTGTAAAATGCTTATCCTTAATAAATTCTAATAGCAGTTAATGAAAAGATAATGGATGTTGATTTTTCTTCTCCCTTCTGATCTTACATATCCCTATACGATCCCTACATATCTGTTACCTGAAAATCATGAGATGCCAACAATAATTTCTATAGGTTAGATTCTCTTTCTAAGATATATACCATTGATACATGAAAGTGTAGCAAAAGAGTTTCATGGTATAAGTGGAGAATGACGTAACTCATAATAATTGATTTTCATGGTGAGAAGGGTGGGAATTGGGATTTTACCCTAAGGATTTTATTGGTGAAATTATATTTCAATAATTATGGGAGATAAAAGATAAGTGTTTCTCATTTGTTAATGAATTTAGGGACATAAAAGGGCAATAAGCAGCACAAAATGTAATATAAGGCCATAAAAGGATAATATGTACAGCTCAAATCTTTATCAAATGCATATAATTTAGTCAGTTCAATAGCATTTAATTCTGCATGTACTAAGAACCTACTACGTGCCAGGTGATTAGGAAGATAGAGAAGAACCAAGCCCTGATTTCAAGGGTTTTATAGTAGAATAGGAACACTCTTTTGTAGAAGAAAGGACTCCCAGGTATGGAATATTGCATATGACCCCAGGCTTTTTGGATGTTTTTAGTTTGATTGAAGTCATATTTTTATTGTATTTATTTTTATTTTCTTTTTTCTTCCTTTAAATCTTATTTGTTTTTATTTTAAGGAATGACTTTTTGAGAAAGGTAAGAAAAGAGGAACACAGGGGAAGACCTAGGCAGTATAAAAGAGTATTAATAAAATCTATTTTTAAAAGGGAAGCAAGGATAATACATGTACACAAGTGAAATATCATAAGAGAAAATGTGGTGATTTCAGAGAAGTCCAGACAAAGTTAGTGAGAGATTGAAGGTTAAGTGACTTGCCCAGGGTTGTACAGCTAATAAGTATCTGAGGCCAGATTTGGATTCTGGTCCTCCTGAATCCAGGTCAAGTGCTCTATGTACTGTGTGAGATAGCTGCCTCTAATAAAGTAATATTCTGTATTGTAGAGACTGTTGATAGATACATATAAAGAGCAGAATTGGGTGGAAAAAACAGACTTTTTCTTGAGATGTCCCTTGGCCTGACTCTTCCGTTCCTGTGTACCTTTAGAGTTGATGACTCTCTTGGATATCTCCCTTCTCTGCTTCAAGTTAATTCTACCTTTTCTTTTTCTTTTTCTGGTTACCCTGGGACATTCAGTTCTTGGCTCGGTTCTATAGGACCCATCACTTTCCTATCTGCTTCCAGAAGCCCAGAAGCCTTTTTTTGGCTCTGAAATAGCTAATTTTCCTTTTACTTTTAAGGTTACAATTTTGTTTTTGTTATTTACAGTTCTAAACTCTTTCACTTCTCCCATTTCCTCTCATACCCTTTGCAGAAACAGTCAATATGCTATCGATATATATATATATATGTACACACACACACACACACACACATATATATATATATGAAGTCATGCAAAACCTATTTCCTTATTAGCAATGTTGCAAATAAAGAAGTAAGAAAAAACAAAGTGAAAAAAATATACTTTAATCAGTACAAAGACATTATCAGTTCTCTTCTGGAGGTAGATAATATTTTTCTTCATGAGTCTTTTGTAATTGTTGCAGATCATTGTATTGATCTAGTAGTTAAGTCTTTCACAGTTGATTATTGTTATAATATTGCTGTTACTGTGTACAATGTTCTCTTGGTTCTGTTCACTTTATGGTTCACATCATTAGACCATTTATCAATCCGAGAATAGGTATTATTTTTGTAAAATTGGATCAATTTCCTATATATTTGAGAAATGAGACCTTATTTTGAGAAACTTGCTGTAAAATTTTTTACCCCAGTTTCATGCTTCATTTCTAATTTTAGAGGTATTGGTTTTGTTTGTGCAAAATATATATTTAAAAAAATTTTATAATCAAAATGACTAATTTTACCTCCCATGATTTTCTCTGCTTCTTTTTTGGAAACAAACTCTTTCATTATCCACAGATCTGAGAAATATTTTTTTATGTTCCCCTAATTTATTTATGTCACCTTTTATGTCTAAATCATACACCCATTCTGACCTAATCTTGGCATACAGTGTGAGACATTGGTCTCTATGCTCAATTCTGCCCGGCTGCTTCCCAATTATCCTAGCAAGTTTTGTTGAACAATGCATTCTTGTCCTTAAAGCTCAGATCTTTGGGTTTATCAAATATTACTTTACTTTGGTCACTTCCTTCTATATATCAGGATCCTAAACTATTTCACTGATCAGCCACTCTATTTCTTATCCACTAGCAGATTGGTTTGATGATTACCACTTTGTAATATAGTTTGAAATCTGGTACTGATAAGCTGCCTTTCTTCAAATATTATTTTATTGATTTCCAACACTATAAAAATATTGTGTAGTTTGATATTGCACAGAACAATTAAATTAATTTAGGTGGTATTTTTATTGTAGTGTGTTGGTCTATAAACAATTAATATTTCTCTGATTGTTAAGTTTTTTTTATTTGTGTGAAAAATGATTTGTAATTGTGTTCATATAGTTCCTGTGTCTTGGCAGACAGATCCCCAAGAATTTTACATTGTAAGCAGTTATTTTAAATGAAATTTCTCTTTCTAATGAGATCACTGTTTTTGTTCTCTTTGCCCTGGCCCTTACTCAGGAAGGGCCCTTGATTCCTTTGTATTGCAATAACTGCTCCTCCTCAGAGCCCCTGCTATTTCTTAATCAAGCATGCTCCTCTTGACCTTTGAACTGTGACTCAGAAGTGGGTATAGGCAATGGAGTTTCCAAACAGAACAATATATAGAACATAGAAGCATGTAATGTTGGTTGACTTGCCTTATCATTATCCTCTAAACACATAGCTATTTTGAACCTTTGCTAATGTGATAACCTTTCAATAAAATGCCTTTCCCTGGGAGGTGGCCAGGTAGCACAGCGAGTAAGAGCACCAGCTCCAGTGTCGGGATGACATGGGGATTGAATCCAGGCTCAGATACTTAGCACCACACACAGAAATAACTGGCCGTGTAACCTTGAGCAAGTTACTTAACCCCGATTGCTTTTAAAAAAAAATGCCTTTCCTTCTCCGTGTCTATCCCAAAACTACCTATCCTTCATTATTAAGTTTCTTTTTCTTCAGAAAGCTTTCCCTGAGCCCTCAGTGCTATCTGTTTCCCTCCTTTGAACTCTTATAGTGCTTACTCTACTACTGATTTAACATAAACTAATAAGCATTTTTAAATATCTACTATGTGCCAGGAACTATGCAAATTGCTTTACAAATATTATCTCACTTGATTTTTACAATAACCCTTTGAGGTAGATGCTATTATCATTCCCATTTTACAGTTGAGGAAACAGACCTTCAGTTTAGTGACTTGCTCTGGATTGCACATCTAGGAAGTGTCTGAGATTAGATTTAAATTCAGATCTTACTGAATTCTGGCTTGATGCTCTCTGTCCACTGTACAACCCTACTTCCCCTAACATCTCAGCATATATTACTTTATTTTTATATTTATCTCTTCATGTACATGTGCCTTGTCTTTCAAACTATAATAGGAACTCCTTGAGGACAATAACTGTGTCTTACACTTCTTTGTAACCAAGTTATGCCAGGAATAATGCTATTTGCATAAAAGTTATTCGACAACATTTATTGAAATAGTTGATCAACATATATTTGAGTGATTATTATATGAAAGGCACTGAGTGGAATGAAAAACACCATCAGTGATATGTCCAAGAGTCATCAGAGTGCTGGGTTTAGACTCAGGAAGACCTAAATTCATACCCTGCTTCTGGCATTTTTTTGGAGGGTGACCATGGGAAAGTGACTTAACCTTTCTCAGCTTCCATCTTCCCATTTGTAAAATGGCAGTTGTTGTAGAATCTACATCATAGTTGTTGTGAGAATCAAACAAGAGGTGTTAAGCAACCTTAACACCCTAAGTAAATGCTACTCATTTTTCTCTTGCCTGTGCTTCTGATATTTTGGACTTCACAAGAACACCTTAGAGTTGGGGAAAGCAGATTTTGAAGATATGGAGAATGGATGATTAGTATTCCATGGCCTAAAATTCTATAGGAAAGATAAGTCGAGGGGGAAAAGGAAAGCCATGACATGCAGAAAAATATAAACTTTTTAAGAGAGGAACAATGGTAGAGATATCTAAAGAGAATGATATGGATATGTGGGAGAGTATATAAAGCATTGAACTTGCAGTCAGAAAGACCCAATTTGAAATTCTCTCTTAGGCAATTTTTAATTGTGGCAAGTAATTGGGCAAGTCGCTTTATGTCTTTGTGCCTCATTTTCCTTAACTATAAAATAAAGAGGTGGGATATGATGATATCAAAAGCACCTTTCAGCTCTTAGGAAATGATCCAATGATATACTAAGAATTCTGATCAATTTAGATCTTTTTTTTTTTTTTTAAAGCAATTGGGGTTAAGTAACTTGCTCAAGGTTACACAGCCAGGTGTTTCTGGGTGGGTGCTAAGTGTCTGAGCCCGGATTTGATCTCCAGGTCATCCTGACACTGGGGCTGGTGCTCTTACTCCCTGTGCTACCTGGACACCCCGATCAACTTAGATCTTACAACCTCTGTAAAGATAAATAGGCGAAATAAGTCAGCAAATGGCTGATGAATACAAAACAATGACATGCTCCTATTTAAAAAAAATTATGAGCAGTGCTAATGCTCAGAATAAGCTGTGTCTAACTTAGAAAATTAATGACAACAACCACCACAAAGATTAGTTCTTTTATTTGTTTGCTTTTTGCTATTTGGGTGGAAACAGAAGGCGCAAAGATGTGTTAAGATCACTGCCCAAAATCAAGAGGATGAGTATGATATAAGGCAGAAATTAAGCTGAACTACTCAATTCTTATTTTAATTCTGTTTTCTCTGCCAAGAAGAATGATCTTTGGACTGGAAAGTACAGAACAAAACAGCTGATAGGGAAATGATACCCAAAATAGGCAGGAAGACAGTACAGGAGCATCTGCCTTCCCTTAGTGAGTTTAAGTCACTAGACCCAAACTACATCCCAGGGTACTGAAAGACCTGGCAAATATGATTGATGAGATGTTATCAGTGATTTTTGGAAGATTGTAGAGAATTGGAGAAGTACTTTAGGACTTTATCATGGGGAATTATTGTCATGATTTAAAAAAGAAGAGCAGTCTAGGGTTTACAATATTTATATCAGTGAACATAACTCCAATATTTGGAAAAACTTTACAATGTGTTATAAAAGGGATGATTAATTAATGAACATGTAGTAAAGGAATAGATGAACACAAAATACTTCATGGAGAATTGATAGCATCAGATTAAGTTCTTTTTGTGATAAGGATCTCAGAATGGTATATTATGGGAAGTGATACATAAAACTTAGGCTGAGTCATAATAGTTATATAGATGGAGAACTCATTGAATGAGCAGACCCAAAGTTTAATCAGGTGTTCCATGTCAACTTGTAAGAAAGTTTCTAGTGGAGTACTCCAAGTGATTAGGATTTGCTTTGTGCTATATAAAATTTTTATCAGTTGGGTAAATGCATGGATGGCATGCTTGTCAAATTTTCAGATGACATGAAGTTAGGTATGAGAGTCAACATGTTAGATGACAGAATTTAAATCTTCAGCAAAGTTTTACACAGGGTAAAATATTGATCCAAATTTCACAAGATGAAATTTAACAGGAATAAATATCAAGTTTTTTTGAGTTTCAAAATGATTTTGAAAACTTAATAAGTTTATTATTATTTCTTTTAACACAAGTACAACATGGGGTAAGCATAGGCAGATAACAGTTTATTTCAAGCAGTTCTGTTTTTTTATTGGTCTTAAAGCTCAATTTGCTTCAATATTATCATATGACAGGCAAAGAAATTGAGTAGTCTTAGGTTAAATGAGGCCTAGATTTCAAGACTAGGGATTTGATAGGACGGCTGTACTTTGCCCCTGGTCAAACCACATTTGAAGTATCATGTTCAGTTTTCAGCATCACATCTTAGAATACAACAACAGCAACAACAATAACTGATAAGCTGGGAGAAATTAAATTAGAATGGGGAAAGGCTTTAAGAACTTTCCATATGGCTATGGTTTGAAGTAATATGGTATGTTTACAGTAAATAGGAGGCCTTTGGGGAGAGGTGGTAATGGTAGCCTGAGAGCTGTCTTTGAGTATTTGAAGGTTTGTCATGTGGAAGATAGATTAAAATTGTTTACTTGGTCCCTGAGAGTACAGAAAAAGGAATAGTGTGTGGAAGGTTTGAAGAAGAAAATTGAGGCATGTTGTTTGGAAAATCCAATTATCAATTAGACCTGTTAGTCAACTAGCAATTAATAAGCACCTGCTAAGTGCCAAGACTGTTCAAAGCATTATCCAAAGTGAATGGTGTGGCTCAAGAGACTTTTGAGTTCCATTTTATGGGAGGTTTTCAAGTTCAAACTAGATGACTATATTTTGTGGTTATATTATAAAAAGGATTTTTGATGCGGAACACATTGAACAACATGGCCTCTGAAGCCCTTTCTAACACAGAGAGTCTGTGCTTCTATTGTTTTGTAAGAGTGAAATTAAGCAGGAATAAATGTTGTTCCATACTTGGCTTCCCAAATTCAACTGCACAACTAAAGATGGGGGTGTTTGTTTGGAAAAAAAAATGTGAAGCTTCTAAGTGTTGTACAAACTTAAAATTAGTGGACAGTGTGGCATGCCAAACAAAATACTGGTGACTTATGGCACTGCATTAATAGATTTACAGTGTGCAGAATGAGGCATGTATTATCATTTCATTTTACTCTATGATTCACTCTCACTTTCAGGATTATGTCCAGTTCTGGATGCCACATTTTAGAGAGGACACTGATGAACTTTAATGCATTCAGAATAGAGCAACCAGGATGCTGGGGGGACTAAAAAATATCATTTAAAGAATTGAGGCTGCTCAATATGGAGAAAAATGACTTGTGACTGGGTCACAATAAATATTATCGAGTATCTTAAAAGCAATCATATGGAAGAGGGATTAGATTTATAATGGGTAGAGATTATGGAGGGAGATTTTTGCTCAACCTTAGGAGAAAAAAAATAAATGGCTGACTTGTAACCCCATTATTAGAGGTCTTTAGGTAGATACTGAGAAACCACTGGTGTAGAATAGTCAAGGGGATTCCTGTTTAGGTATGGGTTGAACTAGATGACCTGTGAGGTTATTTCCATCTCTCATCATCTGTAATTCTGAGAATATCTTCTGCGTCCTATTACCAGTTTAGCCTTCCCTAATGAATATCATGCTTCTTCTTGGAAGAACTGTTAATGAAATGTAATATAAAATATTAAGGATGCCCTAATATGAAAACTCTCAAATGCAGAAGGATAGAAAGCTGTGCTACCAAAAATTAATAGCCCATATTTTTGAGAGTCTATATTGTCATTTCTAGTCTTCAAATATACTATAGATTCAAAGGGAAAAAATTTCAGAAATACTGAAGAAGTGAAAGGAGGTAAGGGGAAGCATTTTTATTTAGAGCAAAATCAAGCAGCTTCACTCTTAGAAAATGTAAATATATTTTTTATTGGAAAAATATCTAGCAAATGGATTTCTAGAGTCTGAAATGTCATTTTTCCCCCTACTGTTTCTACCAGCTTTTGACTAGCACAACCCTGAGGTAATTAGTGTAGGTTGAAATTTACATAACTGACTTTGGGGTTTTGTGAATATGAAAGAAGGACATTTATACAATGTAGTGAATAATTCATATTTTAGAAGCAAGTTTCCTATTTTTATCATGTAAAAGATGTATTATATGCTCATAGACGACAGGACCTTAAGCATTGAATCTTTGATATAATTTTTTTTCCTGTGTAGGTAAAAAAATTATTAGTAGTGATTCAATGCCATTTTACACTTCAATAAGGCTTGAACAAACTTAAAACAAATTTGCGTGCATGATGATCAAGCTTTTAAAGTATAATTGTGATACATTGTGACAGTTATTATACAAAAGTCCTGAAAAAGACTCAGCTTCTGTGGAATCTTTCATTTTTCCCCCCAAGTAATTAAAGACAGGTATAAAGAAACTGTGATTGGAGGAATGCAAAGGACAGCAAACATTGGCTCTGTTCCTTATTTATTTGAGTTTAAATGAAAATTTTTTTTTGAGATCTGAAATAGGTTTTTCAATAGGCTCCTTCCTAGGTCTTCTCAGTAAGGTGGATGGACTCTAAAATATTCTTAAACAGAAAGATGTAATGAGTGGTATGACTTTATTTAGTTTTTTTTTTCAGAGGGGGGAGTCCTGATATTGTTCATTATAGTTACAAATAAAGGCTTATAATCTATATTTTAAAATTTCTTGACTCTGACCATGTGAGTCATAATAGACTAATTTGAATCCAACAGGGCTTTTTGATCTGAGGAAGAAAGGCAAAATTAATTTTTGGAGGGAATTTAACTATGTATAAAAAATTGATGTTTAAATAATGTATGAAGCAAGGCCATATAAACTAGTCTGGAAAATAGGCACCCATGGCCCTTTTGGGTGTTATGTGAGACATCCCATAAAATACTTAAGATCTAACTATGAAATTTTTAGCTCTAACACAATTGGATATTGACCTGAGTGGCTCCTGAAGCCTGAGACTCGTTTGTTTTATAGTTAAGAGGGCAAAATTACAACTGTGCCAGGTTCCTAGGTACCTTTGAATACTTTGATCAGAAATTGACTGACTAAGAATATACATAATAAACAGCGAAATTGTTTAGATATTCATTGTGTTGGAGGGGGGGCTGAGAGAAGATGGTGGTGTAGAAGTGGGAAAACTCCATGAATTTCCCCCATAACCACGTCAAATACCTATAAAATATGACTCTAGACAAACTTTAGAGCTGCAGAATGCACAAAGTGACAGAAAGAAACAAATCTTCCATTGAAGGCAGCCTGGCAGGCTGGTAGGAAGGGTCCATCACAGTGTGCTGGGAGCTGAGCCCTGCCCCATGTAAGCCTGTGGTTTCAGCCTCAGGGCAGCCTTGACCAGTGGCTGCAGAGGACTTCACAAGAGTGGATCTCCAGCAGCTGTGGCAGTTTCCAGAATTATCAACACATAAATGCCAAAGGCAAAGTAAAAGATCAGTGTGGACTTTGGGAACAGGGGTACTGAGAGTGTGGTCTGGCCTCTGACCTTGGGGTAAGAAGGTGAGAAGCCTGGAGCTGCTCCTAACCTGCAGATAGTAGGGGGACTAAGTGACCATTCTGAGGGGTAATTGCTCTTGCTTTAACCTGCTTGGATCTGGATTGCTGTCTCAGGTGCAGATCCTGAGGTATATGGCCAGGTGCCAGAGCCTGTGGAAGCTTCAGAGAGGGCACCCAACTAATAGCTCTGGCAACTGCAAAACTCCCAGGAATTTGAAACAAAGCTCTCCTCTCTGGAAGCAAAGTTCTACTGTGGAAAAAAGCTCAAAAGTCAAGTTATTGAGTGGCAACATGAACAAGCAAAGAAAGCAAAGCAAGCACAGAAGTCAAACCTTAGATTCCTCTTTTGGGGAGAAAAAGGATCAAAGCATGGAATGGGAGGAAGAAAACAAATCCAGAACTCCTGCACCAAAAGCTTCCAAGAAACGTATGAACTGGTTACAGGCCATAGAGGAAATGAAGAAGGATTTTGCAAACCAAGTAAGAGAAGTGGATGAAAATATGTGAAGAGAAATGAGAATGATGCAAGAAAATCATTAAAAGAGAGTCAACAACCTGACTTAAGCAAATAACACCCTAAAAATAGACTAACTAAAATGGCAAAAGAGGCTCAAAAAGCCAATGAGGAGAAGAATACCTGAAAAAGCTTAATTTGTAAGATGGAAAAATAATTTCAAAAACTCACTGAAGAGAATAATTCCTTCATAATTAGAATGGAGCAAATGGAAGCTATGACTTTAGGAGAAATCAAGATACTATTAAACAGATCCAAAAAATGAAAAAAAGTAGAAGGCAATGTGAAATTTGTCATTGGAAAAACCACTGACCTGGAAAATAGATCCAGGAGAGATAATTTAAAAATTATTGGACTACCTGAAAGCAGTGATCAAAAAAAGAACCTAGAAATCATCCTTCAAGAAATTCTCAAGGAAAATTGCCCTGATATTTTAGAACCAGAGGACAGAATAGAAACTTTAATAATTCACTGATCACCTCTTGAAAAAGATCTCCAAAAGAAAACTTCTAGGAATATTATAGGCAGGTTCCAGAGTTCCCAGATCAAGGAGAAAATATTACAAGCAGCCAAGAAGAAACAATTTGAATAATGTGGAAACACAATCAGGATAACACATGATCTAGCAGCTTCTACATTAAGTGATCAAAGGGCTTAGAATATGATATTCTGGAAGTCAAAGGAGCTAGGATTAAAACCAAGAATCTATCCAGCAAAACTGAGTATAATGTTTCAGGGGAAAATAAGGTCATTCAATGAAATAGAGGTCTTTCAAGCATTCTTGATAAAAAAAAACCAGAGTTGTATAGAAAATTTGACATTCAAAAACAAGAAGCAAGAAAAGCATGACAAGATAAACAGGGGAAAGAAATCATAAGGAACTTATTAAACTTGAACTATTTACATTCTTACATGGAAAAATGATAATTGTAACTTATGAAATTTTTCTCAGCATGAAAATAGTAGAAGGCAATATAAATGAGTATATATATATGTATGTATACATATATATGTCTATGTAGGAGGGTATATGTGCGTATGAATACATATGTGTGTGTATATATGTGTACAGGTATACATAGACAAAGGGCACAGGATCAATTGAATAGGAAAGAATGATATTTTAAAAAATAAAATTAAGAGGTGAGAGAGGAATATAATGAGAGGAGATAGGGAGAGACAAGAATATGGTAAATTATCTCATATAAAAGAGGCAAGGGAAATCTGTTACAATGGAGGGGAAGAGCAAGAAGGCAAAAGGGAATGGGTCAACCTTACTCTCATTGAATTTACTTAAGGAGGGAATAACTTACACGCTAAATTGGGTATTTTACCCTCCAGGAAAGTAGGGGGAAGGAGATAAGGGGGGGGGTGGAAGGTGGTGGGGAGGATGATAGAAGGGAGGGTTGATTGGGGGGGAGGGTATTTAGAAGCACACACTTTTGAAAAGGGACAGGGTCAAAGTAGAAAATAAAACAAGTGAGGGTGGGATAGGATGGAGGGAAATATAGTCTGTCTTCCACAATATATCCACTATGGAAATTTTTTTGCATAACTACACATGTACAACCTATATTGAATTGCTTATCTTCCCAGTAAGGGTGGGTGCCAAAGGAAGAAGGGAAAAAATATGTAATTCAAAGTTTTAAAACCAAATGTTTAAGAAAATTATTATCATCATTATTATTATTTTTACATGCACTGGGAAATAAGATATATAGGCGCTAGGATATGAAGATTCGTCTTGCCCTACTGGAAAATTGGAGGGAGGATGGGGGATTATATAGGAGAGAGCAGATTGGGGGAGGGGATATTCAGTGGGATTGCTGTTCTGGGGTGGTGGGTAGGGGAAAGATGGGGAGAAAATTTGCAACTCAAAATCGTGTGGAAATGAATGTTGTAAGCTAAAAATAAACATAAAATTAAAAAAAAAGATATTCATTGTATCAGTCATTCCAGCTGTTTCTATCAGTGTGCATCCCCTTAAAATAGCCCAAATGTGAATTTATTACTTTGAGGGCAGGGATGGTTTTTATTTTTCATTGCTGTTATTGTTATACCTAACAAAATTCCTAGCATGTAGTAGTTACCCAGTAAGTACTTACTGAATTGAGTCACAATGAAACTCACAGAGTGATATGTAGAAAGCTTTAATCAGAAGTACAAAAGATCTTGAAATTCCCTCCCTCGTACTTAATTTCATAGCCGTGAACAGGTGATTTCCTAGGAAGACTTCATTGACACCAGGCTATCACTGGGGATAATATATGGACACTATCTTTTTAATAGGAGACTACTAAGCAAGTAACTGAAACTGAGTATTAGAACAGATAGTTAGATTTTTATGGAAATCATTTACACAAATGGATCATTTTTTGTCAACAACAACAAAAAATTATCTTTAACTTTGCACTAATTTTCCTCCATGACAGTCCTATATATCTCTGTTCTCTTTAAAAATATAGATTCTCTGATTTTTTTTCATACTTTTGTATCTTTCTGGCCTTTCTATATATTGAGAATTTATCTCTCAATCCCCTCAAACATCAACTCCTTGAGGGCAGGGACTATTTCTCATTTGTCTTCATAAGCTCATTGCACAGTGCCTGAAGCATGGTAAGCACTCAACAAACACTTGCTTGTTTCTTTTCTCTCTGGAGGCTATGATATTTCATTTTCTTTTTCAGATCATAAAGGTAAACTCGTAAAGCTGCCATGACAACTCAGTCAAACCAAAGAATTTCAGGCCCCTTATATCTGAAGTGGGGTTGATAATGTC
This sequence comes from Petaurus breviceps papuanus, assembly GCF_028583685.1. NCBI lineage: Eukaryota > Metazoa > Chordata > Mammalia > Diprotodontia > Petauridae > Petaurus > Petaurus breviceps. The sequence goes on from NW_027186390.1 coordinate 1,811,024, forward strand.
CTTCATGATTTTTTATACGAAAACCAGGTCTCTATTTTTCTCCAATGAACTTAGTTAAAATGTGAATTCCTGGTAAGCAAGCACTGGTTTTTATTCTGTCTTCATATGCTGAGAGACTAGCATGTTGCCACATATATAGTAGGCACTTCAAATTTTTGGTTAGATTCTATTGGGGTATGAAGACTAATTAGCTTAAAAAGTGCAGAGAAACCTAACTGTTTTCTGTTCCACAATCTTGATTACTCTATGCCGAATGCATTCCAGTTTGTCAAAGTCTCTCCTAAAAGGACATTCGGGGTACGTTTTTTTTTTTTTTACAAAAATTTGGAGTGTGTATGGAAGGTATATCTCATTAAGTTGTTAGTTTTTTCCAAGCATTATTGTACATTATTACAAGGCTTTCCATCAGTCAGTTTGCTTTTTCAGTCCAAGTCATTTTATGAATACTCTTAACTGCATAATGCAGATACTTATAGTTATGAGTTGTAAATTATGCCATTCAAAATTTACTTCTAGGTCTTAGCTAACATTTGAAACTTAGGTTTTATATTTAAAAGGCAGAGTTTCACTGTAATTTTGTTTATATAATTATTATATCATTTCAAGTAATTACATTTATATCATGCTCTATAATGTGTAACAATACACATTCAACAGAGCACACTTATTTATCGTATCCCTTGCAAAACATTATTGAAATATATTTGGGGGGCGGCCAGGTAGCACAATGAGTAAGAGTTGTTGTAAGTAAGGTTCCAGTGTTGAGAAGACCTGGAGATTGAATCCTGGGCTCAGACATTTAGCACCCACCCAGAAACACCTGGCCGTGTAACCTTGAGCAAGTTACTTAACCCCAATTGCTCAGGGGTGGCCAGGTGGCTCAGTGAGTAAGAGCACCGGCTCCAGTGTCGGGATGACCTGGATCAAATCTGGGCTCAGATACTCAGCACTACACCCAGAAATAACTGGCCGTGTAACCTTGAGCAAGTTACTTAACCCCAATTGCTTTAAAAAAAAAATATATATATATATATATATATATATTTGGGATCTGTTAACTTCTAAATATTACTTTTATTCTATGTGTTTGTAGAAAAGCTATGGCACTGAGGAAATTAAAGGTTAAATGACTTGTCCATGATTGCATAGCTAATAAATGTCTTGGACTAGATTCAAACTCATAAATTCTTGACTCCAGGTCCAAAAATTTACCAATTCTGCCATCAGCTGCTTTGTGTAGTTTATCAAATAGAACTGGTGACAATGTATGTTTTTGTTTCTTATCTGGTTTTGTTGAAAAGGACATTAGTTTATATCCATTACATATGATGATAGGTCTTAGATATATATGTTAGATATATAGATGATAGGTTTTAGATATATACTGGTTCTCAATTGAATTTTTTGAAAGTTGAGTGAATTAATTCAATGACCAGAAAATTTCTATGAATGGCCCATGTGAATGGGGAGTAGGGTATCTTAATGTTCTCTACAGTACTTTCATTATTTGAAGACACATTGTATTGCTGTTGCCACTTGGTTGGGTCAGCTCTTTGGATATTTTTTATGTTAGGGAGAGAATGGGAAAAAAAAGTGTCATTATACTCTGCTATGCTTGTGTTGTGACCAAGTTGAAATAACAGCTCTCAAATATATAATTCTTGGAATTTTCTTATAAATACCTTGTCTGATACTTCTTATGTGTCTATTACTTTTCAAAGTGATTGCTTCTCCCCTCCCCTCTTTTCCACTCTCCTCCCCTCCACTTCCCTCCCTTCCATTCCCCTTTTCCTCTCCTCTCCTCTCTTCTTCTCTCCTCTCTCACTGCTCTTCTCTCCCTCTCCTCTCCCTCTTCTCCTCTCCTCTCCCCACCTCTTTTCTTCCCTTGCTGTGCCTTGTCTTTTCCCTTGCCTTTCCCCTTTTCTTTTTTTCTCTTCCCTTCCCTTTCCAGAGAAGAAGACTCCAAGAATGACATTCTGAGAATACAATGGTTATCATTTAAAAATGAAATTACATGCCAAGTTAACCGAAAAAATTAGACTATATGAATGAATAATCACTTCCAGGGATTGCTAAAAGATTATGGAGAGTGTGAGAGGTGACAAAAAACTGAAGAAAAGTAAACATCCCAATCATTTTAACCAACTTCTTTTTAAACATGTGTCCCAGAATGGTTAATTAATTTAGGATAATAGGTTTTAGAGCAAAAAGAGTATAAGTGTTCCTAACTATTTTTACATCATGATCTCCTTCTAATGGCTGGGAAAGCCCATGGATACCTTCTTGAAATAATATTTATTCTAATAAATGCATCAAATTATATAGTAAATGAATAAAATGAAATGTATAGTATTAAAAAGGAAACCAAATAGAGGGGAAAACAGTTATCTATATATTAGATTAAAAAGTTTTGTTATTGTTATTTGTCCTTCATTCTGGAAGAAGATCATGACATCAAAAATTAAATAAGTTCATGAACTCCAAGTTAAGAACCCTGGTTTAGAGATTATCTGTTCTCATGCTCTTAATTGAGAGATGGAGAAACTAAGACCAGAAAGGTTAAAGCCTTTATAAATAGAAATACTATAAGAATGATGATAAATTCAACGAAATCATTAAGTACCTTCTATGTGCTATGTTCTAGGTATACACAGATGGGGATATTTTTCTAATTTGTTTGTGATGTCACTTTTTATATTTTGCCCACATATCCATTTGGAACTTCTTTTATTATGACTTGTGAAGTGTTGGTCTAAGTCTAATTTCTTCCAAACTTCTTTCTCCAATGTTCCTAAGAGACTTGTGGGGTAGTGAGTCTTTATTCCATTGTATGGAGTCCTTGTGTTTCTTTTACAGTATAGTACTGGGAATTTGCTTCTGTATGAAATATATCTAGTCTCTTCTTTTGATCAATCTCTATTTTTAAAAATCATTTACAAATAGTACTGAGAATTAGTACTTTGTAGTATAGTTTGAGATCTGGCACAGATAGACCCTTTTTATTCCCACTTTGAAGCAGAGAGATGTCATTGTAAATAGAATGCTGGCCCTAGAGTCAAGTTCTGAGTCCAGATTCAGACTTAGCAGTTATTAGCTTTGTGACTCTGGGAAAGTCACTTAACCTCTGTCTGCTTCAGTTTCCTTGATTGTAAAATGAGGACAATAATAGAACCTATCTCTCAGGGTTGTTATGAAGATTAAATGAGCTAATATTTTTAAAGTGCTTAGCACATTGCTTGAAACATAATAGACACTTGATTAATCTTTATTCCCTTCTTGTTTTCCTTGAAATTCTTGAATTTTTTGCTTTCATATGATTTTTAATATTTTTCCTAATTATATTTCTTTAATAGTTTGATTAGCACGACATTGAATAAGTAAATTAATAAATGTAGCATTGTAATTTTTGTTATATTGACTCATCCTACTTAAGAGAAATGAATTTTATTTGTATAAATTGTAATTGGTGATTTTATTTACATAAGTTATCTCATTAAACTATTATTCATTTTAACTATGAAGGCTTAAAACTCTACTAAGATTTTAGAATACCTTGCATACCTTGGTAGGTTGACTCTCAATTATTTTATACATTCTGTAATTAATGGATTGTTCTTTTTTTTTTCTTTTTGTAGAGGGATGGTAGGCCAAATGGGATTAAGTGATTTGCCCAAGGTCACATGGCTAGGGGTGTGTGTGTGTGTGTGTGTGTGTGTGTGTGTGTGTGTGTGTGTGTGTGTAAGTGTCTGAGGCCGGATTTGAACTCAGGTCCTTCTGACTACATGGCCGGGGATCTATTCTCTGCGCCACCTAGCCACCCCTAGATTTTGTTGTTGTTGTTTTTGGTGTTTTTTTTTACTTTTGGGGGGGAAGAATGTAGGGCAATTGGGGTTAAGTGACTTGCCCAAGGTCACATGTCTAGTAAGTGTTAAGTGTCTGAGGCTGGATTTGAACTCAGGTTCTCCTGACTTCAGGTCTGGTGCTGTATTCAGTGCACCACCTAGCCACCCCTAATTAATGGATTTTTTTCTGTCTAACTCTTGCTGCTGGATTTTATTGGTATTATGTAGAAATGCTGTGTATTATATGGAATTATTTTATATATTACAAGTTTGCTTTTAATTAATTGTTTCAATTAAAATTTTATTTGACTCTAGGGGTGGCCATTATATAAAATGCAAAAAGCAATAATTTTGTTTCTTGTTTTCCTATGCTTATTTATTCAATTTATTTTTTTATTGCTATAATCAAGACTTGAAGTAGGGAAGACAATAAGCATTTATATAGTGCCTGGTATATTCCAGGTACTATACTAAGTGTTTTTTATAAATAATATTTCATTTCATAGAATAACTCTGAAAGATACTATTTTATCCCCATTTTACAGTTGAGGGTACTGAGGCAAATAGAGGTTAAATGATGTGTCCAGGATTGCATAGCTAGTAAATGTGTGGGACTGGATTCAAACCCATAAATTCTTGATTACAGGTCCAACAATTTATCAATTCTGCCATCAACTGCTTTGTGTACTTTGTCAAATAGAACTGGTGCCAATGGATGATTTTGTTTCATATATGGTTTTGTTGAAAAGGATACTGGTTTACATCCATTACAAATTATGATCGATCTTGGTTTTAGACATTTACTGGTTCTCAATTTAAGATAAGATCCATTTATTCCTAAAATTTAGTATATTTAAAAGAAACAGAAAATAACCTGTTGTATTAAAACAAATGTCTTAATGTATCTACTGAAATACTCATAAAACTTTGGTTAAATATTTTTAATATGGTTAAATAATATTATATCTCTACTAATGGCAAACCACCATGTATTCTTTGTACAAATACAATCTGTTAGTGTACACTAGTGTATACACTATTTTTTAATATATTGTTTAATCTCTCTCTCTCCATACATACACACATATATCCACATATCTATGTCTACTATAAATATGTCTTCAAAGGATGAAAAGGAGTATATAGAGTGGAACATTGTGTACTAGATCTTAAAATCATTGAACAAGTTGCCAGGATGATCTTGAAGTCAATTGATGACAGCAACAAGAATGGGAAGTAGATGGTAGAAACAAATTGTACATAGTGCTAAATAATTCTTAGTACTTAGTACTAAGTACTTAGAATCATATAGGGTTTCATAAATGCTTATTGATTGATTATTGAGGAATAATAATATAATCTAAAAGCAGTGGGGAGGAAGGAATATACTTAGCTCTCCTCTTAATTGAAAGGAGTGGAACATCTTTAGGCTTTCACTCAGTAGCTATAGGTGAAAGAAATATAAAAGGAAGATATAAAGAATATGTTAACAAAATTTTGGGCCACGGTAGAAAAAACTGAAGTAAAGATGGTGGATGGGAGGAAAATTATAGTGGTGGGGGTTGGTGGGGGTGGGGGTGGGGAGATATTATGGGGAGGTGGTGTCCTGAAATTGATTCCCTCAACAAGTACAATTTTAGCATAAATAAGCAAAAGCAATTCTGAATATTCTTTGTAAAGCTTTTTGGAAGGAAAATGTCATAAAGGATTATTAGTGAATTTACTAGACTACCCTTTTAACCAACTTGCTTCTGTAATAGATGGGAATTTGACAGAAGGTGGAAGCCATCTTCTTTAAAAACTGAACTTTAAAAGGGTTCTTTTACCCTTCTCATTTTTGTATCAAGAGAGAAGTTATAGCAGTGTGATATGGGGATAAAGGTGAATATCATCAGATAGATAAGTGGGAAATCTAAGGTCTAGTCTTGACTGTGATAATTAGCTGTGTGAGTTTGGGCAAATCTCTACCTTTATGAGCCTCTCATAATCTCAGTCCTCATTTCTGCTTCTGGAAAGAAGAAATTGGACTACATGATCTCTAATGTCATTTTCACCTCAAAATACAATGATTTTAAGTTGACGTGCTACTCTTATTGAGGGCTTCTAGGGCTAAATTCATTACTGAACTCTTAAGAACAGGTAGCATAACACATCCAAGAAGACTGAAGTACTGAAGGCAACTTTACATATTTCTCTAAAAACAGAAAAAAAAACATATTGAGATAAGCTTGACCAATTTTAATAGTCCAAAAAACTAATATATATGTAAATATATATGTGTGCAAATATGCATATATACATATTTGTGATATATAATTTTCCTTATATGGTGTATAGATGAGTTAAGATCTTCATGAAGGAGGAAATGATGATGCCCCTAATTGTTGAGAACAGCCTAATGGAGGGCATGAGTCTTGGATAGGATCTTGAATGTGTTATTAGCTTAAGATAAGCATAAGGGAGAAGAGAGAGCATTCCAGGTAAGGATTATGGTATGAACCATGGCATAATCCTAATTGCTTGTTTGTTCTCTCCCTCATTATTATACCAATGAAGTTCTACATGAGTCTGGTATTATTTTTTAATTGTAGATGGAGTAATAGGTATTAACTGGGCTTAGTTAATTGATCAAGCACTTCATTTGAGTGTTAGAGATACTTCCAGAATCTATATTAAATATTATTCTCTTTAGACAGGAAGATCATGTACATCATCTATCTCATACATAATTTTCTTACAAGGAGTGAAACAGTATAAATAAGATACATATTCAGGCCTTATGTACATGTCCTATATGACCTCTGAATGATTGGTATCTGTCTCAGTGAAAAATAAATATATCTCAGAATTTTTGAAACAATGCTTACTTTTCAAATAGATGTTTAAAGTAGCCTTTAAAATTATTTTACATTTATATTTTCTTTCTTGCAGAATTCTAAATGTGAGAAGGAAGAAGTTCTTCAAGAAAGCACTCACATGTCATATACAAGGTTGTTTAATGTGGGGCACATTGCTTTTTAAATAAAAAATACCTATTTCCGTAGACTGAATAGAGCACAATTTGATGAGCTCAACTTTCTGTCTGAGCTCTTCCTAACGGCTATGCTGGTAACTGTTTCTCAGCTCTTAGAACTTTAGCTTCATTCCTGGCAGAGAGGGACTGTCTTGGTCTATGGGTGGTGATTGGGAGATGACTTGGTTCTATTTCAGGGTATAGAATGAATCTTTTGTTCTACAAAGAACCTTTGGTAACAGGATTTCTACTGCATACTTCAATTGCCTGGGTCATAATTACATAACACTACCAAAAACACCTTCCAGGATATGAAGTTTAAGAAGTCCCAGTTTGAACTGACCCTGAATTTGGAGTCAAGGAGACCCAGGTCCATATGCCATTCATACTTGCCAACTGTATGCTATGGACAGAGATCACTTAACTTTGCTGATTTCTCAGTATCCATATCAATAAATTTGGAATACTAATAATTATAGTAATACTCAATTAAAAAACAGTTATTAAGTACTTACTATGAGCCCTGAACTAAGCTTATAATGATGAGAAAACAAAGGCAGTTGTTCTTGCCCTCAAGGAGCTGATACTCTAATACCTCAAATCATTGTCAAGAGGCTCAGCTGTGAAAATGCGTGTACTGAGCTTTGTAGAATGTGAATGCTCTATGCTTATCACGATATCATCAAAACCTTTATCGTCATCTTCAGCAGCAGCAGCAGCAGTAGCAGCATCCACAGGAAGAGTAGCCGTAGCTGCAGCAGCAGCAGTAGTAGTAATAGGACCAGGATATCTTGCTAGTTTCTGAAAGAATAGCTAGGAGGCTCCATGGATTAAATAAGGAATACCTGAATCCAAATGCTGCCCCTGATACTTATTATCTATGCAACCTTAACCAAGTCATTTAACCTCTGACTTCCTCAGTCCAATTCAGTAAACATAATTACATGCCTGCTATATGCCATAGAATAATTAGGTGGCACAGTGGATAAAGTTCTGGGCCTTGAGTCAGAATGAGTTCAAATTTGGCCACAGACATTTACTAACAGTATGACCCTGGGCAAGTCACTTACCTATGTTTGCCTCAGTTTCGTCATCTGTAAAGTGAAACGAAGAAGGAAATGGCAAACCATTCCAGTATCTTTGCCAAGAAAACCCCCAATGGAGTCAAGAAGACTTGGACACACTTGAACAGCAAAAATGTGCCAGACATTTTGTCTCAGGTTTCTCATCTGTAAAATGGCAATAATAATAACACCTAGCTCCTAAGTTTGTTGTGAGAATAAAATGAGATATTTGTAAAATCTTTACAAACCATAAAGTGCCATGCAAATGCTATCAGCTCATTATTATTAGTACATGGCATTCTGCTGTTATTGCATAATTCCATCTCTCAAGGTACATGTGAGGGAATCATGACAGATTATTCTTCTGGACAAAAGGATTTGTTCTGTAAAATTTGGACTCAGTCAAAAGGCCTCACCCAAGGACCTAGAAGGCCACATGTGGCCTCAAGGTCACAGGTTCCCCACCTCTGATTTAAGCTTTATTTGTGACTACCTCAGTAGGGATTCTTTGCTCAATGTAGCTCCATACCAGACAAGGTCAGTGCCAGCCTCCACATCCCTCAGCATGATGCACCTGATGTCTGCTGCCCCAGTGATGTGCTTCAGGGGGAACTTAGTCAAGTGGTTCTTTAGTTACATGGGAAAACTGAGGTTGTGACTGAGGAATCTGAGCTTTCAGCCTCAAGTTTTCTCCAGGATAGCTGATGTCAAATTACATGAAATGAGTGCTCAGGACATTTCACTAGCAGCTATGAAATTATTTCATGGATATTGTTGAAAGAAACAAACAAAAAAAAAACCTTACACACACACACACACAGGAAAAATCCCAAATAAACCAACTCTCATTATGTTTACTTAAAATGTTTGATGCTCAGTAATGAAATCTGTTTACCTTCATAACTGTGTATTAGTGGCCATTAAAGGCAATAGATACAGTAGTTTAAAAGTAATAAAATTTACAACAAAGTGTATTTAATTTGAAATTGAATTGCAAGCAAATGGGTGTCCTAATGAACCCTTGTGTCAATGTAGCTCTAACCAAATTAAGCGAAATCATTTCCATCACAGGAAACTAAATGAGCTCAAAGACTCGAACAGGCCATTCCTCTGGTGGGAGAACAGTCATTGTCACAGATGGCTCTGTCGTTAGCATTAAACTCAAGTTCAGGAGCAGTGAAATGTGAGCTCCTTCTTAATTCAAATGAATTTGGGGAATCAGCTTAAAGTTGTCATGACTTTCTAGTAGCTTAAAACAAACAAATGGACAAAAAAATAAAACAATAAGAAAGGACCTTGGGTAAAGCCAGTAAATGTTAACAGAAGAAGATGAGCCCAGAGGATATGAGGAGAGTAAAGAATCAATTTTATACCAGGGCCATTATATTAAGAGAAAAGTTTAGGCCCTATGAACTACTTATCCATTTAAGCAACTATTTTTAAATGCTCCTTTAACTGACCTTTATGATTCAAATGAGAGTCCAGGTGGCTTACTAGATAGAAAGGCAACCTTAGAGTCAGAAAAGTCTTGCTCAAGGTCTACATCTGACATATGTTGCCTTTGCGACCCCAGCAAATCACCACCTTTCAGTGCCCCAGGTAGCACTCACAAGTTATAGAACAGGTAGAGATGTCAATTGATTTTCTTTGCAGATCCGCACTATAGAAATAAAAAACAAAGAGGATGCTTGCAAATTGGTGAAAAGAAGTGTTTCCTGCCACTTGCTGTCTGTATGACCTTGAGCAAGTCACTTTCCTCATCTGTAAAATAAGCATGTTAGATTGGATGAGTTCTAAGGAGCCTTTCAGCTCTGACCTTTTATGATTCTAAGTACTGTACTTTCTTATAAATGTGAGTGAAAATCTGAATTATTTCCAAAAGTGTTGGACACTATGATACAAAGGGGAGCCATCTGGCAGCAAGTCTAAGTCCTATTGTTAAGCAAACAATTGTACTTAATGCTTTGTGCCCCTTGCCTCCAATTCCCTTCTTGGATTTCAGTACACAACAGCCCCAGAGTAATGGGTTAGTCTGGTTCCCAGCTAGTCTGATAACACATTTAAGGAAAATATTAAATTGTGCTGTAGCTCCCAAGGCAAACACTTTACATTATACTCCATTGTCAAGTTTTCACCCCTCCTCTCTCTCTCTCTCTCTCTCTCTGTCTCTCTCTCTCTCTCTCTCTGTCTCTCTCTCTCTCTCTCTTTCTCTCTCTCTTTGTAAATGATGCAGAGCAATAAGTCAACTGATGGACATTGGTCAAAAGAAAATTGTAGCCACGTTTGGCAATGCTACGGATGTGCCTGCTGAATCAAAGAAAATCACAAGTCCTTGCTGCAAGGTGAGGCTCTGTACAACTGGTCTTTTTTCTTGGATGCAAAAGGATAAAGGATAGGATCAATTATATCGATTGGCTTGTGCATTGTTATTTCTCTTCCCACCTTCCAATCCCTTTGCAGCTTTTATACAGAAGATGTTAAAAAATCTTAGTATATATATATATATATATATATATTTTTTTTTTTTTCCTCCCAATAGAACAATATGCTTAAGCAGAATGTCTAAAGTCATTGGGACTAGAGTTCTTCCCAAGAGTTTGACAGTGCTATCCAAGAGAAGTCTTGCAGGAGACAAGGAGACAGCCATGCCACCATGCAAATGAGACAAGGCTTGAGATGTGATGAATCTTCTGTCTCCTTTCCCTCCTCCTCTGACACTCGCTTTGAGGAAGGTTGTAAATGCAAGAGAGATTGTGGTATAATTCCTCAGACTGGCGTTTCTGCCCCCCAGTCACCATTCCATTATCTTCCAAATTGCTGTGTTTCAGAGAGATAAAGATTTTTTATGGCTTGCTGACTTGAAACAACCAGAAGAGCCAGAAAAGAGATGGCTAACCGGCCATGCATAGTAATTCCATTGGTAAATGACAAAATCTTTGTTTGTATGACATTTCCAAAATTACTGCAGAAGATGAATCTCAAATACAAAATGTCACATTTGGCATGCAAAACTATCAAAATATATTTCAGTATAAAATTCATAGAGGCGTTTAATTTAGAATGTGTTTAATAACTAAGACTGGCTGCATCGGTAATCCTGCCTTGAGGTTTAAAAAGATTGTCTTATTTATTCACATGATGTTAATTTTTTTATATATACTTTGGAAACCAAAATATCAAGGTTAAGTCTTCATTGTTAATTAAGATTTTTTAATTAAATGGAAAATAATTGTCATTCTGATTAGTTGTTAAGTATAGTTTGTATGAAAAACAAAAGAAGTTGAACAACTTTAACTGTTTACTGAACTCCTTGATTTAATTCCAGAAGCCATCTATCTATATGGAAATGCATATTATCTCTTCCAAAATATATCCCAGGCAGGATTAAAAAAGAGAGAGAGATTATTGTCTGCTGTAGGTTAATGGGTAGAGTTTGTAGCTGTAGTGGTCAAGGGAGAAATCATATTCCCCAAATGAAATATTTTGGCTCATATTAAAAGCATGAAGTGATAGAGGGATTCTTTCAGGTCTTGTCATTGTGAAAGGATTAAATGTAGAAAATGTGATTTAAAGACATCTGGGTACTTTTACAATCTCAAATGAGTTTTGGTTTGATTATCTACGACAATATTAGTCTAATAAAAGCTTCATCTATTTGTATACCTCTCTCACAAATACAATTATGGCCTATTTGTCTCAGCAAAATGTTAACAGAGTAGCTCAGATATCCAATAAAGTATATTTTGATATATATGCTTCATGGGTAGTATTTTGTGCTTCCAAGGTTTTGTCTCAGGCAAATACAAATGTTTTCCCTCCTCCCACTCTCCCCCTTGTTCCCTATGGGGCATATCGACTTACTGCATTTTTAGAAGAATATTAAATTATCTGATAAGCTGAGGTACAAATTTGCCCTGTGCTATAAGCACTAATCACCTTGGCAGGACTTATAATTATTGTAATAGGTGATGGCTGCCATGTTTCCAGCTATATGCCTGAAGCTTAGTGGTCATGTCACCCATCATCCATGTCTTAGAAGGTATGCTGGTTTGTTGTTGTTGTTGTCGTTTTAAAGAAGTGTTGTTTTCCTGGGAATCCTCTCTTATTAGAGCAAAGTGATCTGATTTTTTTAGCATAGAAACTAAAAAAATAAATATATTTTTTTCTTTTACCTACAATCTAAAAGAGTGCCTTTTGACTTTTTAGTTATATACCAAGCATCTTCAATACTTATCATTGCTAATGACAGAATTGGTGACAAAAAAAAAAAACAAGCTTGCTGACTTTTTGTTATTCTTTTTTGAGCAACTTATTGTATATATTTTGTGGTCGCATTCAACTGCTGCAAAATTCAAAAACTTAGTCTTTTATTTAGGATGAGAGATCCCAAGAACCTCACCATATTCAAATCCAATTAAAATGCCTGAGAGGAATCAAAGACAAGGTGCCTAAAGGTTCCTACTTCCTTGAGGTTTCTGTACTCAACCGGCTTGGAAATTGTGCTCTTCATTGGTCTAAAACAGAACAACCAAGAAATGGAACACGACTCATCAGTCATGATGGAAACTTTTATGATGTGGGAATATATTTCAACCAAAGCCTATATATGGTAAGCAAAGCCTCTAGGTACAGTCTTGCCTTAAACATTTACATTCTCTTTCTCATCTATTAAGTAGAGATAATACCACTAGTTACTTCATAGGATTAGTGTGGGGAAAGCACATTGTAAGTCTTAAAACACAATATAATTGTGACTTATTGTTACTTTTATATACACACACACATATGTATGTGTATATATATATATATATACACATATGTATATAGTTTCCTTGAGACTGATAGATCCAGACAGATTTCATTGTATTTATTGGTTAAATAATTAAATTATTGAATTACAAGAATTTAAACTTTTTTTGTCTTATATATTAGCTATTTTAAAGTCATATTTTCCCGTTGTTCCTGGGACATTTTTGCTTATGCCAATATCACTTTTGAGTAAGAAACAAGAAACAAATAAACACACATGTGAAGGTATGTTCTCTAATTCTACTTGTTCATTCCCATTTTCCAGCTAACTATGTTGTAGATTTTCAGATGCATTTTCTCTTTGAGGAGCTATAGTTTGGGTGCCTCAATCTTTCTGGTTATTTTCTTTATATTGAACAAGTCTGCAGTATGCATATCACATATGCATACACGCAGAAACATACATATGCATGTGTATCTATTTGTTAAATATATGTATATATGTATGTATCTGTGCAGCTATATAGCTATAAAATAAATTCGAATAAACAAAAATATGTACATGATATGTGTATACAAATATATGTTTATGTATACACACATAGAGATATAAATATATGTATACACAGACAGATCTAGATAAACTTATGGATATATATGCATATCCATGCTACTTGTTATATATGTGTAGATGATAACAAAAACAACCATAACAACAACAATTAATATTTATATTGTGCCTACTATGAGCCAGACACCAGGCTGGGTGCTTTACAATTACTTCCTCATTTCATCTTCCCAACAACCTTGAAAAGTAGATGCTATTATAACCTCCATTTTACGGATGAGGAAACTGAGGCAAATAGATGTTAAAAGACTTTGTCTAGGGTCACACAGATAACAAGTGTCTGAGGTTGGATTTGAAATCAGGTCTTCTTGACTCATGTGTATATGTACATAGGTGAGTTTCTAAACATAAACTACATTTGTAAGCATATGTATAGACACATACTAATATATACATGCATCTACATAAATATACAAATGTATATGTATAGTATGTGTGTGTAATTTATGTATATACATACAAAACATACATACACATGAACAATACATAAATATAATGTGAGGATTAGACTTTGTTAACTTTATGTTTTGGTCACCATAAGAAGATACATAGAAAAATTGTCAAACTCCATTTGTTCCCTATTGTCTTGCTGCTCAAATATAAACCCCTTTATTGATATTCAGAGTTCTTCAAAACAAGTTCCGTTCCTCCCTTTCCAGGCTTTTCCCCCTATATTCCCCTCCTCCCTCATCCCTATTTCCCCAACCCCCCAGCCTCCTCCCCAGGATCTGGGCCAACTTGCCTTCTTCCTGTTCTACATAGAATCCAACCCCCATTCTCTGTGTGCATTGACACAGGGTATCACCTCATGACTAGGATGCACTTCTGCCTCTCTGCCTTTTATGTTCTCTCTCTGCCTTTAATTCGTAAATGAGAATCTACACATAAATGAGGTCTACACGTGAAATACATTTAACTACAGTAATTCCCATTTTTTTTAACTTAACTAATTTGGAAAGTGTAATAGATTTATAATAATTTAGAGAAGGAAATGGCAAACCACTCCAGTATCTTTGCCAAGAAAACCCCATGGGGTCATGAAGAGTTGGACACGACTGAATGACGGAGTAACAACAACATATAACTTCATATAGAGGGTGGAGGTGCTAACTTTTATATTCGCATTATATCAAGAAAAAAATTGGTAAGTGAATCTGTAGTGTGATTTTTGGGTAAATGCTTAACCTAGGAAAAGACAAACTGCCTTGAAATACCTTCGTGATTTTCATGTTGAGGAGATGATTTATGTGCTAAATGATAATGAAATCATTTCTCCCTTAAAGTGAATCCAGCAGGACTTATACCTGCCATCACTTGTTTGGTAGTTTCTGTTATTGTAAATGCTTGAAAGTAATAAAAGTTTCATTTCTCTAAAAGTCTCCTTTAATTCTGACTGTCCTCTATAATTAGCTCAAATTAGTAAGGTCCTACTGAATAATGAACAAAAAAATGGCATAAGTATCAAATCATGATCACAAAGACGCTAAGGCTGAGTTTCTGGAACCAAAGGAAGTCTGAAGTCATGCACTTATGATTTATCCTCCTTGTTTATTGCATAATGTTAAGTTTTCATATGGGGGTTAACTGTATACTTAGTTGACAGATTGTGGTTTCGTGGATTTAAAAAAATAGGTCAGAGATGAAGGCATTCTAAAACTTATTTTTAAAAAATCCCCAGTTTTGAAAAGTGGTGCTGGAAATAATGTCTATGAGCATAATATTTGGATTTTGTACCCTACTTCTTATATGTCAGAAGAGATTGCACATCCCAGAATTTGTGATATTAAAGGAATCATAAAATCATCCAGTTGAAGCACTTCCTTTTATTTTACAAGTGAGGAAGCTATAGACTGGAGAATTGAAGTGACTTGCTGAGGTCATACAGCTAATTAGCAAAAGATTCGGATTAGAAACTCAATTGGTATATCTTATATACTAGTGTATTTTCTGCTTTACAAAGTGGAATCCCCTTTACCAATGTTATTAATAGTAATGGGTATTTTTGTAGAAGGTAATTTGGAAAATCAGATGAATACAGAATTATTAAAAACATTATCCTGGCACTTAGTCTTCATTATTTTAAATGGTTAAATAATATTTGTTTGCCTAGTATTGAGTAAATATTAGCATTAACAGTTCTATTTATGTACATAAGGCATGACCACTACATTGGGTACTATTTAAACCAGAGTATTAAATGTAGTCTATTGAAGAGACTTTACGAACATCCAATAGGAGGAAATTAACAGTATTAACAGCTGATATTCATAAAAACACTTAAAGTTTGCCAAGTCTTTTATGTACTCTATCTTATTTAAACCTTCTAACAACTCTGTGATATTATCCCCATTTTTACAGATGGTGAATCTTTTGAGAGAAGGTAAATAAACTTGCTTGAGATCATATAGCTAACAAGTGTTACACAAACCCACAATTTTCTAATTCTGAGTCTGACTCTATTATGATATATTACCTCCCTAAATATATCCCCTGAGTGTTATTCCCTGTGTGAAAACAGATCTCTTTGGAGTCCTAGAGAATCAGTAAGATATCTAGTAAATATCTAGAAAGAAATAAAAAAATCTACTAAATCAAATCCTGATTCTGAGAGGTAATATGGACAACAACATAAACAAAACTAACATTTATATAGTGCTTCCTCTGCGTCAGGTACTATCCTAAGATCTTTATACTTTTAATTTTCATTTGATTCTCAGGAATCTTGGGATGTGGGTGTTATTTTTATCCCCATTTTATGGATGAAGAAACCAAGGCAAAGAGAAATTAAGTGCCTTTCCCAGGGTTACACAGCTAGCAAGTATTTGAGGAAGGATTTCATTAAAGATCTTCTTCATTCCAGTGCTTCTTCTCTGCCCATTGAGAAGAAGACCTAGGGTTGAACTCTACATCAGAAACTAGCTCTGTGACTTTGGGCAGGTTGCTTAATTTATCTGTCTCCTTATCTGTAAAATATGAATAATACTTAATAATACTTAAAATACCTATATTATTTCATCTAGTCACCTGAAAGAGCTGCTGAAAGTATACACTTAACCTTGCTGAGCCTTAGTTTCTTTAGTTGTAAAATGAGAGGTTGTGATGATCTTAATGAAATTATTGTGTAAAGTACTTTACAAATTTTGAAAGAAAAATGTAAATGCCAGTTTTCATTATCCCCAAATTTCCTCCTGCAGAAATCCTCCCCTTTTCCCTACACCCAACATTTGTATTTTACAGTAACGTAGAAAGGAGATTTCCTGTGTCAGAAAAGACAGATGCTAGACATTTTAAGAATTCTGAAAGTGAGATTTATACATGAAACATTGGAATGTTAAAAATATATTGAACTTAGCTATGTAGCATCATCCCATATTGTACCTAATTTTGCCCAAAACAAAAAAAGTCATGGGGGACAATTTAGATAAGATACTTGAACTTGTTTTTAGCCTACAATGATATGAACAAAATAGATATAGAATATTCTAAGAAATTAATCATCATTTCTATTTATTGCCTATTATTGGAATCATGATTTTATTTCAACCCTCAGTGATGATGGCACTTCTTTCTTGAAGTCTAGTGGTCTCTACTCCCTCAATCTAATATATATTTATCTATCTGTGAGTATCTCTCACATCAGTTAAACTGTTAGCATCTTGAGCATAGGGGCAATCTAATATTTGTCTTTTTATTACTAGCACTTACTAGTTCCTCTCATGGAGTAGGCACTTAATAAATTTGAATTGGACTGAATAGACAACTTAACATTTTTGCCTAATGCACTCTCAAAGATGTCTTCTGTTGGAAAAAAAAATAACTGACTAAGAATGAGAGTTCTCCCATAAATTATCCAAAATAGATTTTTCTTCTTGGTATCTCCAAACTTTTTTTTTTAAAGCAATCGGGGTTAAGCAACTTGCTCAAGGTTATACGGCCAGTTATTTCTGGGTGTGGTTCTAAGTATTTGAGCTCGGATTTGATCCCCAGGTCATCCTGACACTGGGGCCAGTGCTTTTACTTGCTGAGCCACCTGGCCGCCCCTGTATCTCCAAACTCTTAATCATTGCATTTGTCAATATCTAAAGAGCAATTCTTTAGGACTATTTCCATGATGATTAGACTATTCTGTGGCTGAGGACGTGATACTGTCACCACTTTTTTCTGGATGCTAATTTCAAAGAGCACTTGAAATATACATACAGGTCTTGAGATAGCAGTGGGGCCAAATCGTAATTTGCATGTGGTACTATTGGTGTTTTCAGACACAGGGGAGGCTGCAAATCCCTGGGCTCTCTTTCCATTTCTTGACTAAGACTTAGAAATCTTAGGAAGCTAACAGAAGTAGCTACCATCCCACCACTTCCACCACCCTCTAGAACTTTCAAAAGTTTTTTTTCCTTCTGGATAATAGAGAAGGACCTATACACTCACACATATGTATATGTATGTATATATATGCATATATATGAATGTATATAATGGCCAATTGTGAGAAATCCTAGAAGAATAAGCTGAAAAAGTTTCTTGAAAACTGCTTGAACTCCTTTGTGAGTAATAGAAGCCAACAGTTCCTCAGATAATAAAACATTTTTCTCCCTGCCAAACAAGAATAAACAAACAAAAATATTAGAATAATGTTGAAATAACAAGCCAAAATTTTCCTCCCTTGTGTCAGAAGCAAACAAAATAATTACCTACTGCCACAGTCAAGGAAAAATTATTCTTTAGCAACCTGACAAAATGTCACTGAATAAGAGTTATCCCCTGATAACACCTGGCAAAATTTTAGATCCCTTAAGAAACCAGTTAGGATATTGTATAATCACTAATAAAGAAAAAGAAAAGAAAAAACGTACTAAAATGCAGCAAACTCAGAGCAGACTCTGGAAGGCAGGAAAGGGAAGCTGGTTGAGAATATTTGCTTCAGAATGTAAATCCTGTTACTCAAAGTCCTATTCATTCCATTGGGTTCTAGCCAGTCACACTGAGTATACCATACTAAGCAGCCAATTCTCCCTGTCACTCACTCTGCTAAAGGCTTGCTGTGGATTGACAGTTGCATGAGCTAGGCATTAAATATTGTAGTATTTAAGGACAATAGGGATAGTTACACAAATAATCCCATGTACAAACACATAGGCATATGTATAAAATGAAATTTATAGAAGTTAAAATTCACATGTTGTTGTTGTTATTGTTCAGTCCTTTTCAGTTATGTATGACTTTTGTCCCCCCATTTGTGGTTTTCTTGTCAAAGAAATGGTTTGCCATTTCCTTCTCTAGCTCATTTTACAGATGAGAAAATGGAGGCAAACAGGGTTAAGTAGCTTGCCCAGGGGTCACATAGATAGTAAGTGAAGCCGAATTTGAACTCCAGTGCTCTATCTACTGCGACACTTAGCAACCCACATTTTACATATGTGCAACAGTATATTTATGGCTATGAGCACCAGATAATATTTACATCAGAGCAGCATACAGCAAGTTCTGAGTAAAACAAATCTCGTGATATGAATTCATGATCAAATTTGTGCTATTTGAGTTTATAATTATATAAAATATAGCAAGTGCTTCTAGTCCAAAGGGAATATGCAGTTTAAATTTAAATAATGCACCTATACTGTGAGGGTTTTTTGTTTGTTTTGTTTTGTTTGCACAAATGGGGACCTGGCTGTAATTAGCAAAATCATATTGGAGTAAGTGATCAGGTGAAATATGAGTGATAACTCTCTAATATTATTATTATTATTATTATTGTTTGGTTTGTGTGTTTGTTTTATTGCCTGATCTACTGATTCACTGATATTTTTGGATATGAGTTCCTGTGGCATTTCTTCCATTTAACCTTAAGTGTATCTACTAGACAGTATCTGTGTGAGGTTGTAATTGGGGTTATGTCATGTAGGTATTTGTGGATGGCATCAAATTATTATTTTAGCTAAAACTTCCAAAAATAAAGATGAAATCTAAAAAGATAGTTATTTTCTTAAGAGTGAAATGGATAGAGGGTTAAATTTGGAGTCAGATAATGGGGGTTCCAACCCTATGTCTTCCTTCTTACTTGTATGACCTTGTGCAAGTCACTCTTTGGATCTCCATTTTCTTATCTATAAGTTGGTGGTAGCTGTAGGGTAGATGACATTTAAGGTCCCTTTCCTAAATCTAAATCAATGATCCTACGAAATTTTTTTGAGAGCAATATGATTAAAGGATCTTTCTAAATGACCTACTCACTTGAAATATCCAATCATTACCATTTTTATCTACTTGTTGAATTCTCCTTCATAATTAGCTGTTTAATTTGGCCCCCCAGTCTTATAAACACACACACACACACACACACACACACGACCCCATTCCGCCATTCCAACTTGAATATATATCCAGCCATTGATTTGGGACTAGAAGTAAGTTGTGATTACATATTTCAAGTATAGAGACAATAGGGGCGGTTTAGAGTGCAGAACCTGGAGATAAGAAAACAAGAATTCAAAATCAGTCTCAGATATCTGGGCAAGTTACTTAACCTCTGTGTACCTCACTACCTTTTATTATTACATGTTAAATAACTGAGCTAAATTCTTCACTAAAGCCAGTTTTGGAGCTTATTCTCCCTTAACTATCACTTTTCTTAATTACTACTTTTCATAATTACTCTTTAGCAATAATAAGCAAAAGTAATATATGAACATGTAGGAATGAA
The DNA here is from genome assembly GCF_028583685.1 of Petaurus breviceps papuanus. Lineage (NCBI taxonomy): Eukaryota > Metazoa > Chordata > Mammalia > Diprotodontia > Petauridae > Petaurus > Petaurus breviceps. Next base: position 1,831,023 of record NW_027186390.1, read on the forward strand.
GAATTTAGCTCAGTTATTTAACATCAGTTGTAATAATAAAAGCATTTATATAATAATATAAGGCTTGCAAAGCACTTTAAAAATGTCTCATTTTATCCTCACATCAAACCTGAGGGATAAACTCAAATTATTATCTCCATTTTACAAATGAGGAAACTGAGGTACACATTTGTCCTCTATGTAGCTTCTCTGTATACAGTTGTTTGAATGTTGCCTCCCCCTTTATACTCTGAGCGTCTTGAAAGTAGAGTGTTTTGGGGGCAGCCAGGTGGCTCAGTGAGTAAGAGCACCGGCTCCAGAGTCGGGATGACCTGGGGATTGAATCCGGGCTCAGACACTTAGCACCACACCCAGAAATAACTGGCCGTGTAACCTTGAGCAAGTTACTTAACCCCAATTGCTTAGGGGTGGCCAGGTGGCTCAGCAAGTAAAGCGCACTGGCTCCAGTGTCCGGATGATCTGGGGATCAAATCCGGGCTCAACTTAACCCCGATTGCTTGAAAAAAAAAAAAAAGAAAGAAAGTAGAGTGTTTTTTTGTTTGTTTGGTTTGGGTTTTTTTTTTTTTTTTGCCTTTCTCTGTATCCTCAGCACCTAGCACAGGGCCTGGAGCATAGTAGTCTATTAGTAATTGCTAGTTGACTGAATAGGCTAATTCTCATTTACAATGTACAGTCATACAGAGTTACAACATAAAGCATACATTCCCTGGTAGGATCCTTTCTCTAACGCTCATGGACCCCTTACAGTTGTTGAATCATCAAAATGGTCACATATTTGCACTGGAATGTTTTTTTCTGCTTTTTTTTTTGGAGTGGGGAGGGCAGGGCAATTGGGATTAAGTAATTTGCCCCAGGTCACACCGCCTTGTAAGTGTAAAGTGTCTGAGGCTGGATTTGAATTCAGGTCTTCCTGAGTCCAGGGCCAGTGCTCTATTTACTTTGCCACCTAGCTGTCCCTGC
>NW_027186390.1:1831992-1845984 GCF_028583685.1 Petaurus breviceps papuanus
AAGGGATTCAGAGTGAGGAGAGAAGGTCAGGGAAGGTTCACCATAAGAAGAGAAACCACTGAATAGCAGAAAAGAAATAAAATCAGAAAAGCTTAGACAACAAACAGATTAATTAACAACAACATCAAAAGCAAAATAGTTTCAAAAGGTCATGTGCTTGAGTCAGGCAATCCCTGAGGCAGATCTCAATAACATGACCAGAGTTTTCTCTGTGCCCCAGGTAAACTCAACTAACTCTAGCTATGTTGACATTATGGGGTTATTATTTTTGGAAGGATACAGTGTCCTGGAACACTTTATCTAATGTTGTAGTGAATTCTGTGGTTTCCTTTTATTTTTGTTTGAATGTTTAATTAATTAATACAGTATAACCAAAGGAAATACTATCCTTTTAATATGTGTTCTGTATTTACTCTTCATATTTATTCTGTATATAAATTTCTTGTTATCTTCTCAATTAGAATTTAAGATCTCTGAAAGTAGGGGTTTGTCTGGCATACAGTAGGTGCTTAATAAATATTTTGATTGACAAGTTACTTAAAACAGTATTTTACATGAAACCATTAATCTTTGTTGCATGTGAGGAAGAGGATCATGCCATCAGGGAAATCGTGACATGACTTGCAATTGACTTTGATTTGAGTGAGGGTTGTGTAAAGTCACCAGCCTCACTTTCTCCTCCAAAGCCAATTGGGTCCAGTGACCAGATGTCTATCAGGGTGACTGGGGATGGCCCAGGATGCAATGGGAGACTTTGGTCCTTTTCAGCTAATGTCTTTTCAGTTTCCCACTTTGAGTGAGGTAATGCCCATTCAGTGAATAGGCCTCTTTAAGAAGTGAGCAGAGGGATGGTCCCTTTAATTAAAAAAAAAATCAAACAGAGGAAAAACCCTGAGGATTGCTGACTAAAAGAGAAACAGTTACTATTTACATTCACTCTGAGCCAGGAGGACCCCAAAATAACCATTAAGTGGTGCTTTGGTAGGGATTTATATTCCCTATAGCTGTCCAGTCCCTGTGATGCAGAGTGAATTGGATTTAAGGGTTTTTTTTGGACAGAACACCCCAATATAAGGGGAGGGAAGGGGATGAGAGGGGAGGACACACTGAGTTGCTCAACTGGAAATAATCAGCTGGGACCCCATTCAGGCAAAGGGGACTACTCACAAGTTGTAAGCTCCTATCATCTCCTGTCCTCTCTTCCCCTCTCCTCTTCTCTTTTCCTCTCCTTTCCCTTTTGCCCTTATGTGAGGGTGTTCTGTCCAAATGAAGGCAAATTTTTATGGTCAAAAGCTACCTAATTAGCTTGGGGTTTACTGGCTAGATTTCTTTCTCAAGGACCAATCCTTAAACCTAACTGGCTCTGGATCTCAGGGATTAGAAAATTGTTCCCTGCCCATGTACCACTTAATGGTTAGTTTTTGGGCCCCCCTGGATCAGAGTGAATGTAGATACTAAATAGTAACTGCTTCTCTTTTGACCAGCAACCCTGAGGGTCTTCCCCTCCAAGTCTTATTATTATTATTTTATTAAAGGGGCCATCCCTCTGCTCAATTCGTAAAGAGACCTATTAAGGTCTCTCTCTAATTAAGACCAATTAATGAATTGTCATTCCTCAAACTGCATCCTTGAACATCTCCAGTCATCCTGACAAGTATCTGGCTACTGGACCCAGAGAAATCTAGAGGAGAAAGTGGGGGTGGTGACCTTACACAGTGGTCCTTCACTCAAATAAAAGTCAACTGAAAGTCATGTCATCATCTCTCTGATGTCATGATCCTCTTCAAGAACAAAGGACAGACCATAACCTGTGAGCAGTCTGAGTTGCCTGAAAGGGGACCAAGCTGGCTAATTCCAGTTGTGAAACTCAGCTAATCTTTATTACGTACAAGTTTTTCATATATCTATCTATATCTATATTTAATCTCTATCTATCTATCTATATGTCTATATATCCATCCATCATCTATCTATCTATCAATTTCTCTCTCTCAAATCTCTCTGTGTTTAATGCATAACAAATTCTAACACTATCCTGTTTGCATATTTTTAAAATGGTCCTTTGTTTTCTTTTTATTAGGGGAACATTATCATTATTCCCATCCTACAACTGTCCCCCTATCTCTGGATGCCACATTTTACAAAATACATTGATAAGCTGTACAGTGTATAGAAACAGGAGACCAGGATCCATCTGCAAGCACTTAAGTGCCTGTTGTATGTTATATATTGTCTTAGGAGCTAGATGTCGAGAGCCCTCAAGATGCTGCCATTAAATTGTTAAAATAAATGAATGTTTTTAAGCTGGAGAAGAGTATACATAAGGGGTGATAATAGTTGTATTCATGTTTTCAAAGATCTATTTTATAGGAGAAACATTATATTTCTTGCGTATGCCCCCACAACAATGTATAGAAGTTATAGACGCTGATTTAGATGCAATATAATTCAGGTCAAGTCATTAAACCTTTATTTGGGCATTATTATAGCCAGGAACCATGCTTGATTCTAATATAAGAAGGCAACATATAAAAAATGAAAAATGAGTGTAGGTAAGAAGGTATCACCAGTATGGCACCTGTGTAGGAGAATTCTGGACAGTCAGATATTGAGTTAGGAGAGGAATGGATGAATGAGAATGGGGCTAGTCTGGGTCCTTCCTCAACAAGTAGGTTCTGGGAGGAACTCAACAACTGGAGAATGGGGCTGCAGGTGTGGATGGATTTACAGTATGAGAAAATGACTGGGGGATAGAAGAGAAATCTAGAGTCAGGAGAGAGAAGAGTGGAGGACTGAGAAAGAAAAAAAAATCTACCATCACAGCTGTCTAAAAGTAGAATTCCTCTTGTTGAATGTATTATTGAAGGAATTCCTCTTTAGATGCAAGTTAAAGTTGATAACATCTGAGGTCCTTTCTCTTTCTGAGATTCTGTAATTTTGTTATTTTATCAATTTAAAGGAAAGATCCCAGGTGCCTAAGAAATGTCTCTTTTACCCTACTCACTCAATATCTTTAGTGGACTTAGATGAAGTCATAAAGAAAAGTTTATCAGACTTCCAGATGAGAAGATAACTGGAGGAAAGCTAACGCATTTGGTAACAGAAATGACATAAAATGATTTCTACAGGCTATATCAACATCTGTATACCTTAGGCACCCAAACTCCTTGTACAAGACTCAAAACTCTCAAAGACCTTGACTATTTTCTGTGTTTTGTTTTCACATATCTGTGTATATGACATTTTCTATCCTACTCCAATGATGGTCACATAGTAGGTAATTAATTAATATTAATCAATAAACCTTTATTAAACACCCACTGTGTACCAGTCACTGTGCTAAGTACTGGGGATACAAAAAGAGTCAAAGAAACGGTCCTTTCCCTCAAATAGTTTACAATCTAATGGAGGGAGATCATGTAAATAGCATATATACAATACAAGCTATACAGGATAAATAGTTAATAATTAACAGAGGGAAGACACTGGTATTAAAATGAGTTGAGGAAGGCTTCCTGTAGAAGGTGAAATTTTAGTGGGAATTTGAAAGAAGCTGAGGAGGTCAGTGGTTGGAGTGGAAGAGGAAGGTCTTCCAGACATTAGGGACAGTCAAAGAGAATGCTGGGAGATGAGAGGGGGACATCCTGTCTGTTGAATTGTCAAGAGGCCAGTGTCAATCTTGGTAACTGGCCTTTGCTGGAGATGGAACTAAAGTCATATACTTGGATTAAAAACCAAGAGCGAGTTACTAGAAAGGTCTATGTTTAAAAAAACACCAACAACAACTCGATTTTAATGAATTATGCTGGTGTATTTTTATCTAGGTCAGGCAAGACCTATTGAGTTTTGTTCAGTTCTGAGCATCATGTTCCAAAAAATAAAGCTAACATTTATATAGCACTTACTATGTGCCAGGAACTGTACCAAGCACTTTACAAATATCATCTCATTTTGTCACAATAATCCTGGAAGGTAGGTGCTATTATGATTCCCATTTTACAGAGGAAGAAATTGAACACAGAATATTAAGCGACTTGCCAAGGGACACACAACTAGTGAGTGTCTGGAGCTATATTTGAACTTTGACCTTTCAGGTTCCATACCCATGCATTTTATCCACATTGTCATACATGCCGAGTTATGTCCAAAAATAGTTAAGGAAACAAGGATGATAAGAATTGCATGTCTCACCTAAAGACTGGCCTAGGTAAATATGGAAAGATTTTCTAGCAGAAAGGTCAACATACAGAGATTTTTTTTCTTTGCTGTTTTTCTTGAGCAACTCATGGAGACTACCTACTAGAAAAATTCAAGCCCATCTCAGGTTTTCTTTCATATTCAACTTTCACTCAATTATTAGAAACAGATGATACTCTGGCAGGTTAAGCACCTATATTTAAAACTTAGAAGCATACATTTATAAACACATTATGTATGTGTCTTTTGCATATGTATATGCACAGAGATACAGAGAACGCATGAATTAATGTCAATTCATGTCTTTCTACACGATGTACACTATCGAAAACAGCATTAGCAGCTCTTTGCAAGTGTGACAACTTCCTTGAGTTATGTGAGGAGTTGAAGTCACCTATATAATACTATTGCCACAGAAGGCTAATTTGTAAGTTTTGTGAAAGTTGCTATTCTCATGTGCTTGTGGCAGTCTACTGATCTGAAGCATTTGTTTATAAAAGATTGCAATCTTGTCATGATTTGATTTTTATCTTGAAGGGAATGGGAATGGGAATGGGAAGATGATAGCCATGATCTGATGAAAATTTCAAATGAAGCTCTCCTTCACAACTGTCTAAATGAGTGATCCCCATTTGATCTTTATAAAGATCCTGAGAGAACAGATGGAGCTCATCTATACAGTGTTCTCCAACCTGCTTACTTTCCTCTTAACACATCTCTTAAGTCTTCAGTAGTTTCAATAGGTATGTTTTTTGGGAGGTAGAAGGTAAAGGTAGAGGTAGAAGAAGGGATTGTCATGGGAACAGTGGAAAGACTACCAATGTCAATAAAATTCCTTGATGTATGATTCTTTGTAACTTTAAGTGTTATTAAAATCTCTGATGAAACCCCCCAAAACGTTATACACTTATGAAGTGACAATGGGGTAGGGAAGAATTTAGAACCCTTTTCCTCAGCAATAATTTGGTGAGGGAATGAAAAGAGAGGGTGGTGGTGTTAGAGGCCACCAGTAAACTATCAAGCTTTGACAGGTTAGAACCCCTTGAAATACAAAGAACAGTTTCCTGAGGCTCACTAAGTTAACTGTAGTCCCTTAAATTATCATATTTCAGTTGCCTCTAACCCATTAGCCTCTACCAATACAGCCTTATACGTTTCTCCCTTTGATGCACTCTATAGTTTAGGCAAACTGACCTTCTTGCTGATTCAAACAGATGGTTTCCATCTTTCATCTATATGTCCTTGTATATACTTCTCATGCCTGTAACGAACTCTCTCCTCACCTCTGTTGAATAGAATCCCTAGCATCCTCAAAAGCTCTATTGCAGTGCCCCTTTCAACACAAGGCCTTACCTAACCTCTCTGAGCTACTAGTACTTCATGACAAATTATCTCTACTTCTATTTGTATTTTTAGATTTTGTACATAGTTATGTGTATATGTATATGTATATATATGTAGACTTTTCTGTGGGACCTTGGCTGATATGCCCAACAGTAAAACTTAGGGTTCCCTTTATCAGGTCTTGATTATGGAGTTTGATTGTTTTCGAGTTTTTCTTATCTAGTCTACTCCACTGATCTACTTTTATATTAAAAAAATGTATTTATTTACTTTTAGTTTACAATATTCAGTTTCACAAACTTTTGAGTTCCAAATATTTTACCTTCACATTAAAAGTTTGTCAAGTTGTAAAGAAGATTATAACCAATGGGATGAAAGAAGAGAAAAAAGGAAGAACAACAACAAAAAGAGAGAGCAGGTAGTTTGCTTCAATCTGTATTCAGACTCTGTAATTCTTTCTCTAGATGTAGATAGTTCTTTCCATCGTGAGCCTTTTGGAGTCGCCTTATAGCCTTGCATTGCTGAGAGATGCCCAGTCTATCAAAGTCAGTCATATGATGTGTCTAATTGTGTACAATGTTCTCCTGGTTCTACTCCCCTCACTCAGCATCAGTTTATATGTCTCTCCAGGTTATTATGAAATCTATCTGTTCCTCATTTCTTATAGCACAATAGGACATCCTTACATTCATATACCACAACTTGTTTAGCCACTCTCCAACTGATGATCCCCTTGGTTTCCAAATCTTTGCCACCACAAAAAGAGCTGCTATAAACATTTTTGTATATATGGGTCCTTTCCCCACTTTTATGATCTCTTTGGAATACAGCCCTAGAAGTGATATGACTGGGTCAAAGGATATTCACATTTCTATAGCCCTTTGGGCATAGTTCCAAGTTGGTCTAGAGAATGGTTGGGTCACTTCATAATTCCACAAAAAATGCATTAGTGTTCCCATTTTCCCACATCTCCAGCATGTCATTTTCCTGTTTTGTCATGTTAGCCAACTTGACTGGTGAGATGTGGTACTTCAGAGCTGTTTGGATTTGCATTTCTCTAATCAATAGTAATTTAGAGCATTTTTTCATATGATTATAGATATCTTTAATTTCTTCCTCTGAAAACTGCCTGTTCATAGCCTTTGACCATTTATCAATTGGGGAATGGCTTGTATTCTTATATATTTGACTCAATCCTTTGTATATTTTAGAAATGAGGCCTTTATTAGAAACACTGGTTGTAAAAATTCTTTCCCAATTTTCTACTTCCTTACCTTGGTTACATTGACTTTATTTGTACAAAACTTTTTCAATTTAATATAATCAAAATTATCCATTTTGCATTTCATAATGCTCACTATCACTTATTTGGTCATAAATTCTTCCCTTCTCTATAAATATGGTAAGTTGTCTATGCTCAGCTTCTGCCATGCTATTTTCCAGTTTTCCCAGCAGTTTTTTTTCAAATAATGAGTTTCTATCCCAGAAGTTGGAGTCTTTGGGTTTATCAAACAATAGATTACTATAGTCACTGACTACTGGGTCTTGTGTACTTAATCTATTCCAATGATCCACTACTCTATTCCTCAACCAGTATCAAGTAGTTTGATGACTGTTGCTTTATAATACAATTTAAAATCTGGTATGGCTAGGCCACCTTCCCTAGTTTTTCTTTTAATTAATTCTCTTGACATTCTGGACCTTTTGTTCTTCTAGATGAATTTTGTTCTATTTTTTTTCTAGCTCTATAAAATAAGTTTTTGGTAGATTGATTGGTATGACACTAAATAGGTAAATTAATTTAGGTAAAATTGTCAATTGTATTATATTAGCTTGAGCTAACCACAAGCAACTGATTTTTTTCCAATTAGCTAGATCTGGCTTTATTTGTGTGAAAAGTGTTTTGTAATTGTGTTCATATAGTTCCAGGATTTGTTTTGGCTGAGAGTCTCCCAAATATTTTATAATGTCTACTGTAACTTTAAATAAGATTTCTCTTTCTATTTCTTGCTGTTGGGCTTCATTGGAAGTATATAGGAATGCTGAGGATTTATGTGGGTTTATTTTACATCCTGCAACTTTGCTAAATTTATTTATTTTCAGAAGTAGTTTCTTACTTGATTCTTTAGGATTCTCTCTCTCCCTCTCTCTCTCTTGCTTTTTGGAGGGCAGTTGGGGTTAAGTGACTTGCCCAAGGTCACACAGCTCATAAATGTTAAGTGTCTGAGGCTGGATTTGAACTTAGGTCCTCCTGACTCCAGGGCCAGTGTTCTATTCACTATGCTACCTAGCCATCCCCAAAACCCCCCCCCCTTTTTTTTGCTTTTTGTAGGGCAAAGGCAGGGCAATTGGGGTCAAGTGACTTGCCCAAGTTCACACAGTAGGATTCTCTAAGTATATAATCATATCATGTGCAAAGAATTTAATCTCTTTTTTGCCTAATCTAATTCCTTGAATTTCTTTTTCTTCCCTTATTGCTACAGTTAACGAATTGAATAAAAGGGATGATAGTGGACATCCTTCTTTCACCCTCAATCTTATTGGAAATGTTTCTAGCTTATCCTCATTATAGTATAATGCTTGTTGATGGTTTTAGATAGATGCTACTTATTATTTTAAAGAACACTCCATTTATTCCTATGCTTTCTAGTGTTTTTAATAGGAATGGGTGCTGTATTTGTCAAAAGCTTTTTCTGCATCTATTGAGATAATCATATGGTTCCTACTGGTTTGTTGTTGATATGGTCGATAATATTGATAGTTTTCCTAATATTGAATCAGTCTTGCATTCCTGGAATAAATCCCGTGTGATCAAAATGTATTATTTTCCTGATAAATTATTTTCAACTGTTTGCTAATATTTTATTTAAAATTTTTACATGAATATTCATGAGGGAAATTGGTCTACAATTTTCTTTCTCTCTTTTAGTTCTTCCCAATTTAGGTGTCAGTACCATATTTGTTTCATAAGAAAGAATTTGGTAGGATTCTTTCTTCTCTAATTTTCCCAAATAGTCTATAAAGTAGTGGAATTATTTTTTCTTTAAATGTTTGATAGAATTTGTTTGTAAATTCATCTGGCCATGGAGATTTTTTTTCCTAGAGAATTAGTTGATATTTCAATTATGAGTGGCTCAATTTCTTTTTCTGAGATGGGGTTATTTAAGTATTTTACTTCCTCTTCAGTTAATCTGGGCAATTTATATTTTTGTAAATAGTCATCCATTTCACTAAGAGTGCCAAATTTATGGGCATACATTTGGACAAAATAATTCCTAATTATTGTTTATTTTCCTCTTCATTGGAAGAAAATACACCCTTTTTGTTTTTGATATTAGTAATTTGATTTTCTTTTTTCTTTTAAATCAAAATGACTAAAAGATTGTCAATTTTATGGTTTTTTTTATAAAACCAGTTCATAGTTTTATTTATTAGTTCAATAATTTTAATTTCAATTTTATTAATCTCTCTTTGGTTTTCAGTATTTTTAATTTAGTATTTAATTGGGGATTTTCAATTTGTTCTTTTTCTAGCTTTTTCAGTTGCATGGCCAAGTCATTCATCTCCTTTTTCTCTATTTTATTAATATAAGCATTTAGAGATATACAACTTCCCATAAGAACCACTTTTCCTGCATCCCATAAGTTTTGGTATGTTGTCTCATTATTGTCATTCTCTTGAATGAAGTTGCTGATTGTTTCTATGATTTGTTCTTAGACCCACTCATTATTTAGGATTAGATTATTTTGTTTTTAATTAGTTTTTAATCTTGTCTTTCCATGGCCCTTTATAACATTTCATTTTTATTCCATAATGATCTTAAAAGGATTCATTTAATATTTCTGCCTGTCTGCGCTTGACTGTGAAGTTTTTATGCCCTAGTACATGGTAAATTTTTGTGTATTTGCCATGTACTACTGAGAAGGTATATTCCGTTTTATAGTCATTCAATTTTCTCCAGAGGTCTTTCACATCTACCTTTTCTAAAACTCTCTTCACCTCCTTAACTTCTTTCTTATTTATTTTGAGGTTAGATTTATCAAGTTCAGAGAAGGGAAGGTTGATATCCCCCACTAGTATAATTTTGCCATATATTTCTTCCTCTAACTCTCTTAACTTCTCTCTGAGAATTTGGATGCTATATCACTTGGTGCACGTATGTTTAGTCATGATATTGCTCCATTGTCAATAGTGCCTTTTAGGGAGTTGGTTTCCTTCCTTATCTCCTTTAATTAAATCTATTTTTGCTTTGTCTTTGTCTGAGATTAGGGTTGCTGCCCCTGCCTTTTTTTTTTTTTTTGCTTTAACTGAAGCATAATATATTTTACTCCAGCCTTTTACTTTTATCCTGTGTGTTTCCCTCTGTTTTAAATGTAGTTCTTGTAAACAGCATATGATAAGATTATGGTTTGTAATCCATTCTGCTATCCACCTCCATTTTATGGGAGGGTTCATCCCATTCTCATTCAGTTATGATTGCTCTCTATGTCTTTCTTTCCATCCTATTCCCTCCCCTGTTTATGCTTTTATTTCTTGCTTCTCCCTTCCCCTCCTTGAGTCTCCCTTTTGACTATTGTCTCCCTCAATATTCCCTCCCTATCACCTCCCCTTCCTTTTCCTGTGCATTCCTCTTACTACTTCTTCCCTCCCTTCTAACCAGCCCCCCTTTTCTTTCCCCTTTCCACTCCTAGTGCCTGTAGGGTATATTAGCTTTTTATACTTAGCAATGTGTGTTATTCCCTCCTTTTACCAAATCTGACGAGAGTAAATCTCAAACAATGCTTCTCTTCTTCCCTCCTTTCCCTCTATTATAATAAGTTCCTGTGTCTCTTCATGTTATATTTCTATTCTTAACAGGGTATGTTATTCCCTCCTTGAACCAAAACCAATGAGAGTAAAGCTCACACAATGTTCATCTCTCTCCCTTCTTTCCCTCTACTATGTTTTTATGCCTCTTCATGTGGCATAATTTACTCTTTTCTGCTTCCTCCTTTACTCTTATCCCATTACAAATACCTTTCCATCCCCTAATAAGGGTTTTTATTATCACAGTAGTTAATTTATACCCACACCTTCTATCTATGTATATACCTTTTAAATGTCATCATAATTATACAATTCTCAATATTGGCAGGTATCATCCTCCCATATAAGGATGTCAACAATTTGCTCTTATTGAATAACAAATTGTGTGTGTGTGTGTGTTCTTCCTGTTTACCTTTTTATGTCTCATTTGAGTCTTGTATTTGGAGAACAAATTTTCCATTGAGCTCTGACCTTTTCATCGGGAAGGTCTAGACGTCCCTTATTTCATTGAATTACCATCTCCTTGCCTGATTATGCTCAATTTTGCTAATAGTTGATCCTTGGTTTTAGTGCAAGCTCATTTGCCTTATGATATATCATATTCCAATCCCTACAATATTTTAATATAGAAGTTGCTAGATCCTGTGTAATCCTGACTGTAGTTCTGAAATATTTGAATTTTTTCTTTCTGGCTGCTTGCAGTCTTTTCTCCTTGACCTGATAATTCTGGAATTTGGCTATAATATTCCTTGAAGTTTTCAATTTGAGATCTCTTTCAGGAGGAGTTCAGTGGATTCTGATAACTATTTTACCCTCTGGTTCTAGGACCTCAGTGTAGTTTTCCTTGATGATTTCTTGGAAGATGTTGTCCAGACTCTCTTTTTTTTTCATCATGGCTTTCTGGTAGACCAATAATAATTAGTTTGTTTCTCTTGAATCTATTTTTCAGGTCAGTTGTTTTTCCAATGAGATATTTTACATTTTCTTCTACTTTTTAATTCTTTAGATTTTTTTTTTTTATTTTTGATGGCTCCTAGAGTCATTAGCTTCAATTTGTCTTTTTCTAATTCTTAATGAATAGTTTTCCTCAGTTAGATTTTGAATTTCCTTTTCCATTTGTTCAGTTTTTACTTTTAAGTAGTTTTCCCCCCTTCTAGTTAGATTTTGAACCTCTTCTCTCATATGACAAATTTTCCTTTTTTTTTGCTTTTTGGAGGGGCAGTTGGGGTTAGGTAACTTGCCCAAGGTCACACAGCCAGTAAGTGTCTGAGGCTGTATTTGAACTCAATTCCTTCTTCTGACTCCAAGACTGGCTCTCTATCCACTGTACCACCTAGACTCCCCATCAAATTTTACTTTTTAAGGAACTATTTTCTTCATTCATTTTTCCTTTTTGCCAATTATATTTTTAAAATAATTGGCCAATGTACTTTCTACCTCTCTAATTTTTTAAAATCCTTCTTGAGCTCTTCCAAAAATGCCTTTTGGACTTGGACCAGTTCATATTCCCTTTTGAGGTTTCAGATGTGGCTATAGGGTCAATGCTGTCCTCTTCTGAATTTGGTTCTTCTAGCTCACAATAATAGGATTCTAAAGTCTTTGTTTTCCAATTTGTTTTTTTTCCCATTGTGATTGCCTATTTCCTGGCTTTTAAAGTGAATCTCTGTTTCTGGGGTACAGAGGGCTCTGACTTGTCCTTTATATTCTTTGATTTAGGGGCCTGTTTATTTGTTTTGTGTGCTGTGGACTCTGAGTGCCTAGACTGAGGCCAAGGCCAGGACTTTCAGTGTTTTCTCAGGTTACACCGAAGCTCACAGTGTGAATTGTTGGGGAGGGGTGGTCTAGTCACTTCAGGATTCTGCTTCAGCACCCCTGGGTTAGAGCCTCATCCAGTGGTGAGCAGGGCCATGCTGGTGTCTGCCAAATCCCCTGCTTTTTTAAAGGCACACCTGGGTTCTGATGTTAGTGCCTACTGGCTCTACCCTGCTGGGGTTCAGGATCTCCCACTGATCCACTGAGATGGAGCTTTGTGGGATGCCTCCCAACCTGCAGTTTAGCCTCAGCACAATCACAGTCACACCCTTCCTCCAGGTTTCCCAAACCTGCCACTGGTTCCACTATTTCAGGATTTTACAATGGGGCAATATTCTCTGAGTTTTTCAAGGTCAACAAAAGGGGGAATGGGAGCAGCTATAAATTACTCCACCATCTTGGCTCCCAGAAGTTCAGAGAGGTGATTTTCAAATAGCCGCACTGTGGGTTGATAGTCCTAGAAGTAGCTGTTGTGCCTGCTGCAGGCCCTGTGTTTGACTCTTACCCAGCTCTGATATACCCCCATTCTGTGATGCGCGATCTGGGAATTGCCCTTGCATTTTAGTTTGCCCAGGCTTGCTCTGACTCTGCAATGGTTGGGTTTGTGCTGGTGCAGTCCCTACACTCTGTGCAGTTCTCTGCAGTCTTTGTTCCTCTTGCCTGGTGCAACAAATCCTACCAGTTGATCTTTCACACTTTCCTGGGCTGGAAATGTGCCATTCTCTGTCTCCCAGTGAATTCTACCATGCTAAAATCTGTTTATATTCACTTTTTAGGCATTAGTAAAGGAATTCATGGATGAGTACAGGTGAGTTCCTGCTTATACCCCACCATCTTGGCTCTTCCCCCTGGACTACTTTTCTATTCTTTAAAGCAATTTTGAAAAGTTTTGATTATTACTCCATTATCATGAAATTAGAAATTTGGAAGAATTATTACTTCTTTATTTCTTCTTAGATTTTTTTTTTCTTGGAGTTCTTGATCTTTTATTCCTGCAAATGTATTTCACTGTTTTTATATCTAGCTCTATAAACCAACTCTTTGGTCACTTGGTTGGCATGTATAATGCCAATTTGATATTCACAGAACCTGCAGTGGCTATGAATATGTTGGTGTAGCTGTGAATCACAAAATGTAACAGACTCTCCACATGGAAGACAGAACCAAAATATTTATCCAAACACCAGATCCATCATAGGAACCAAGAAGCTGGTACACATAACCAATGCAGTGAACACCAACATTCCTAAGCCTTCCCTCCATCAGACCTTCAAAATAAAATAGGTCCCCCTAAGCAAAAATGCTCCTCTCTCGCTCACACTAGCTGCTCTGCCTACATGCTGCTTGCTCTCAGGTTTTCTGGCTCTTTCTTCTGCTCCTTCCTCCTCCACCCTTCCTATTCCACCCTTTCAGCAAACTCCTCCCATCATGGGCTCCATGTGATTATATTTGGCCTATTAGACCTTCAAATTCCTATTACTTTTACAGCATGGGAGGAAGTCTTTTTTTTTTTTTTTTGCTTTTTGGAGGGCAATTGGGGTTGACTTGCCCCAGGTCACATGGCTAATTTTTGTGTTAAGTATCTGAGGATGGATTTGAATTCAGGTCCTCCTAACTCCAGGTCCAGTGCTCTATTCACTGTGCCACCTAGCTGCCCCTAGGAGGAAATCTTCAATTAATTTCTGTAGTATAACTTTTTATTGGTATTGCCTGACTATAAGCAGAGAATCCCACCCCCATTTAAAAAGTATTCTTGATTTATTTCTACCGTTTCACAGTTATGTTAATTCTAGTATATCTTGTTGGATTGACCCCCATACATTTTATACATCT
>NW_027186390.1:1875984-1925021 GCF_028583685.1 Petaurus breviceps papuanus
TAACCTCTGTTTCCTCAACTATAAAAGAAGGACAATAAGAGCACCTAACTCAAAGAGCAAGCATTTATTAAATGTCCATTATGCCCCAGGCACTGGCCTAAGTGCTTTGCAAATGTTTCTTTTGGTCATTACAACAACTCTGAGAGGTAGGTGCTGTTATTATTCCCATTTTTCATTAAGAAGACAGATTATGATTTGCCTGGAGTCACAAAGCTACTAAGGCTAGATTTGAACTCAGATCTTCATGACTTTAGGCCCGGTACTTTATTCACTGTGCAATTTAGCTACCTAATACGGGTGATTTACTGTTTTGTTTAAATGATAATGACAGATTATTTATGAGTTCCTCCTTGATTACCTATTTCTGATTATTTTTTTTTCTCACAAGTGGAGGAAGAGAATTTTTCCTTTTTAAAGTATACTGGTCTGGTTGGTTACTGTAGCCTTCTTCCAGGTTTTCCCATCTCTACTATCTTTCTCTCCTTTACCCCTCCTTCTCCAGCTAATTTATACTCATATAACTTCCAGGATAAGCTTTCTGATACATAGATCTGGTCCTGCTTGTTTCAAAAATCTTTAGTACCTACAAAAAAAGAGAAAAGATCATATTCCTTAGACTGTGGGCTATGTAAGGCCCTGCACAATCTGGGACCATTCTTTCCCTTCTAAGCCTTATCTCCTATTATTCTGCTTATTTCTTTAGCTGTAGGGTGACCATGCTTCATTGCTCTCTGACCTGTGCTTCTGATTTTCTGGATTTTGACCCCTTAACCCAGCTGCCCCTTTCAATATCAGCGCTCTTCTCATTCTGGAGATTCCCTTCACTATATTCACTCCCTTCTTCCATTGGTGAATTCCTTCTAGGGGCCTCTATTTTGGCGATAAGTCCAGTCAGGTCATGTTTTATTCCCTTCCTGGCTTTGTTTCTGACTTTCCAGATTGCTGCCATGCCCTTATGGTGCTACCTTGTCCTGCATCTTCCTAATTCCCCCCTCCTCTTTTCAGTTCTCTTTTATGTGTTGCTTCTCCCAATTGGTGTGGGGGTAGGGATATAGTTATCTTACTTTTTGTTTGTATAAACATTTTATTACTTTGCTCGATTCTTGGCATAAAAAGGTACATTAATAGATACTTGTATCTTACAGGTCAAACTGGATTCTTCTGCCCTTCCTGAGCTATCCATGTCCTCTCACTCCTCTCTGTCTTTGTTCTGTTTTTTTTTCCATGACTGGGATGCCTTTTCTCTACCTTTCTATCTTTAAAAGCACAAGTGCTATGGTCAGCCAATTGCTGACCTCCTCTGACTAACAACCTTCTCTCTCAAATCTCATACAGCACCTTGTTATATAACTCTATGATGCCCTGATGAAATGTTGTGTATGACATCTATGTGTCAGGATCTTATCCCTCTATTACATTGTAAGCAATAGGTAGACTGGGACCTATATCTGGCATGATGCTCTGAACACAGTAGGTCCTTCACAATTGTTTTTTTTTATTATGGTTTGCTAAACATTTTATAAATCATAAAGTATGCCGTTATTATCCTTTCACTTTTCTGGGCCTCCTTACCATTTTCTCCTTTGCCTTCCACCTCATTTAGACACTGACCAAAATCAGGAACAGAAGATCTGGGTAAGGAAAACTATAAAGGCATCAGTAGCATAGTTCTTCCAGGAGACCCCACTATGTATTTATAAGGTCTGATGATACCAGGGGTCCTAGGGAATATGTTCCCCTGGTCAGTTACAACATTATTTTAAGGGCACCAGAAATACTTTTAAGCAACAGGAATTATTTCCCAGTACATGCCATGGATTTTTGTGTGGTGATTTTAGAAATGCTGTATTAGAAGGAAAAAAATGCATTCTTTATAAATTTGGTTACTTGTATGTGTGATTGTGCTTTAGATAGTGGGGATTCTGAAGTCATTGTACCAGATATGCCTGAAGCACATATAAGACTACTAGACAAAAGGATAGGCATCGACAAAAGACTTTCTAAAAAAATAATTCTGATTTATTTTCATGAAGATTTTAAGGAATGATAAGTCCTTTAAATGATCCAAACCACTTGATTATAAAAAACAAGAATGGCCACTTTGGAATCCATGATTTGTGGGATTTTGATGTACTGTTAGTTAGATGCGTGAATGTGGCATTTGTGGGTGTTTATTGTTTTTTTGAACACTGCTCTTCAACCCCCTCCCACACCTTTTATTTTTTCAAACAGCAGCAGTGTATCTGAATCTCTTATCTGACTGCAAAACTGATGCTCAGGGAGCCACAGTATGTTTCTAGGAATTAATCCATATAAAAAGCTAATTACCTACAATTTTTTAAAATGCCTTTATTTAGCTAAGGTACTTTGAATGAAGAAGTATATTCAACTATTTTAGAATTATCTGTGTCTTATTACATCCATCAAATGATTATGATATGTTTCTCTCTCTCTCTCGAAGTGATCATAAGGTATTTTGTGTGTTGAAAGTTTATTGTAAACCCAATTAAGAGAACATTTAAGGATAAAGCTAGAAGAAGGTCAAAAGAGAGATGAAAAATGGAAAAGATAGGTTGAGATTTTGTAAACAAATTATTTTTACCATCATTAGACCTGGAACCACCATATTTGGACTTCAAAAACTGTACCATATGAAGAAATGGAAGTTGTACTAAAGAAAAATGTAGAAGTGCAGATGACTGAAATCCAGTATAGACAGAGGAGATCCATACTGGAGAACATAATTTTTAGGGTATGGTTTGTTGATTAAAAAATTCATTTGATTCAGCAGACCAAAATTGCTTCTCAATCATATGTTAAGACCATATAACTTTCCTTGATAGAGAGAAAAGTTTGTTTGATAACCCTCTGATTATTAATATCGAGCTGACAAAAAGAATTTTTCCTATAACTACCAATATTATGAAGGATATAGAGTGCAGGTTTAAGTGAGTGGATCATTATAGAGCATGCTCCAGATTTTCCTACTCCTGGATAACATTATTCTTCTTGTATAAAACTCTGTACTATGGCAGAGACTCCTAAATAGAATTCAAAATCCTTCAAAAGAATTCAGCCAACCATCCAAAGAGGAGAACTTAAATGGATGAACAGTGACAATTGACTATGATATGTATTTGGATGCTCAACACATAGAGCTAGTTCATCATATTTTAAAAATGAACTTTGCTCAAAATTAAATATAATGAGATCAGGCTAGAATCTATTGTAAGAAACTGTCTATCAGTTTCACTGACCCCAAGATTCCCTCAGAAATAGAATTCCATAGCCTAGTGAGGCCAGAAACTCCATAAATAGTCTTGTATGATGCTATGTTGATGTGAATTCTGGAATATCAAAACCCCAAGGAACAATCACAAGTCTCTTGTATGGCAGTGAAGAGTTACATGGTATGTGTAAAGAGGCTTCAGCATGCTACCAATGAAGAATTAGATGAAAGAAGTGCCATTAAAAATATCATAGAGATTCATAACCGGAAAAAGAGATGGGATGGTCATTGTGAAACAGCCTTAACACTATGTGTGATATGTCTTGATATCCACCCAATGTTAAAAGATCAATAAGAAGGCCCCCAGCACCACCTCTCTGGAGGACTTTCAGAAAAAAAGTGCATGTGTTTCCAGGAATGACAAAGTATTTTACAATCTGCTTTGTTGGAGAGATTGCTCACATCTCTAGGGCTAATCACAGTGCCTGTCACAGAATAGGTGCTTCATAGATGTATGTTGATTGATTGATCCATAGGACCACAAGGTCACAGAAATATGAAGTTTTTTGAAACAATCAACTTTCCATCTTCTATTTTTCCCCATTTGGAGATGGATGGCATAGCAGCTAAAATATTAAGCTTCCAGAATTAGCATTAGAGAAATTAGGGTAAGTCCTAGGCAGATGTTAACTGGAAGAGCCATAAATGCACTTTGAAAAAAAAAAGAATTTCGAAAAAAAATCTTAGAGCAGTTTTAAGGCTTGAATTCTCTTTGTGAGGTTTCTCACCACCTTTCATAGTTAATAACAGTTTTTCACAGTTGGTGTGTCTATCATGATGTCTAAGTCATCCCTAGGACTTGCTAGAATTGAAAAGCTTGAAACAGTTGTGTGGGGCTTTAATTGTAAATTAGTTTTGACAGCACTGCTATGTGAAGTCCTGGCCCATCCCAAAGTGATGCTAGCTGACAACCCCTTACTGCTCCTGGAGCAAAGAAACATGTGGAAGGAATTGTTCTTTTACATTTCACAGCTTGTCATTTCCTCTGCAGGGCACCCCCTGACCCCTGTGAGAGATCCTGACACCCATACGGGAAGTATTCCCACTGTTGTAAAGGAAGTAGAGAAGCAGTTTAATGCTTAAAAAGATGAGGGGAGGGGAGAGGAGTTTGTCAAAAGGATCTGGGAGGAAAATAGTTGAGATGGATTTAAAATGGTTCCAGCAGGACAGAGCTATGTATTAATTTTTTTTTCATTAACAGAAAAAGACTGGAAAGGATTTTATTTGGAAGTCTCCAAAGTAGTATTTTTTAATTCAGTTTTATTAATGATGGTGGTAGTGGTGGTGGTGTACTCTGTGTGTGTGTGCATGCATGTGTGTGTGTGTGTGTTAAAGACAAAAAAAAAGAAATGGAAATGAATAGATTGCATATGAATGATCAAGAGAAACCTTGTAAAAAATGTACAAAAGTGTACTTGCTGCCCATTTCCAGCCTATCAGTCTGCAAAATGTGTTTCTAATTACAGAGTGTGTGTGGATAAGACTGACAACAGCAGATTATGACTGGTGTTTTCAGGACATTTTACACCCCTAACATTTTATTTGTACTCATATATTTATCACAACCAATTTTTCCTTGGTACCTTTACTATTAACCAGGCCTCTTTTTGCTTAAGCAAGTAGACAGATCACACTTGTATCATAATTCACATTGGTTTATGATTTTCACAGGGAGTCTACATATGTTGTTTTTGATTGTTTGAATTACCAACACTTTAGTTACCGGCATTCAGTGTGGCCAGATTTTGAATGTGCTCTTTTTTAATCCCTTTGAATATAGTTGCAAAGCTATTTCCACATACTTTTTAAAATGCATTTTTGCCAGCTTTGCAAATGTAGTATTTTTTCCCTACTAATTTTATTTTGCATCCAGCAGAGCATTTAAGTGGATATGCTGACAATATCAAGCATAGCACTATAGTACAAATGTAAAACCAGTGTCCAGTTGTTCTTTGGCTAAAACCTTATGATCTGATCTCCAGATACCTAGTGCTCCAGAATTAGATAAATATCCTTGAAAAAATGTTAATGCTCTAGCTGTTGGTTAACCTTAGAAAATAATCTGGCTGAATAAAAGCCATCAACATTGGCTGAGCAGGAAAAGAATTGAGCACTTCCAAATAGCCTCCGGATCAGTGATTTAGGATGAAAGAGATATTTTGGAACTTGTGACATGATATACTTATCTTTGGCCCTACTATTAAATCTGACATTCCCAGAAGTCCTAACCACTGATTGTACAGTTGGACAAGTTAGAAGTAAAGGGTTATGGCATACTTTTATTGTAGATTTACAAATGTGTGAATGATGATGAAAGACACACTAACTGGTTGGTGCTACCTCATTATTTAGACATGACAAAGTAGCAGCTTATCTTACTTGTTTTTATGTATATTTTTGAATCATTCCCCCTTAATATTATTGCTTCCCACTCTTGGCTCTTACTGCACATCCCACATTAAGTTGCAGTTGCTTCAATTTTGGACCATCTCTGTCAAATGAATGATGAAATTTGCAAGTGAAGATGAACAAGCATTTGCTATGCTTTGCTCTCGAGTAAATAAATGAGTTCATTAACTCTTTCTCCTCACCAGGGAGCCATTGAATACTTTTGAGGCCTGACAGATTTAATGCCCTTTCTTCAAGTGCTCAAGTTAATGCAATAGAGTTACTGAGTCCTGTGTATCTTGAAATGTCATAACTGGTTTATATTCTTTTTTCAGACTGAGTCTACTCAGTCTGTTAGAATGTGTCATTGCCAAGCCAACTGCATAGTGATACCGATTGATTATTAATATAGTATTGGCAATCCACACTGATAGGTACTACTTTGGGAAGGGTTTGGGGGTGGGCAGAGAGAATGATATTTCTGTGTATTTTCCAAGTGGAAATGAATTAGAAAAAAAATAGAATTTTTTTATGTTCTTTGCTTCAACAAGTTAATTCATTCTTTTGGGACATGGTATTTTCTGGTATAAAGTAATAACATATTAGTATATTTCCTATTTTGTAATATTTTCCTGGAATCATTTTTCTGTGATTGGATAAAAAACCAGGTACCTCCCAAAGGAACTCTTTGAATACGTGCATTTAGAAAAACGTTTTTAAAAAGGATGACTAATTCATCTTTATTTACAAAAAAAAAGTTCTTTTTTTTGATGTGGTTAATGGCTATTCCTTTTTAAATTAGCACAAAACTATCACTATTTTATTTTTTAAATGACTTATAGAACATGGATGTACTGGAATTTCAATGAAGGATATCTTGAAGAATTGTGAAACATTTACACTTTAAAATGTAGATAACAGAATATTTTCTTTCTTTAGAATTCCCAAAGATCCCTATATGTTCCAATAGTGAAGATATGATGGATATATTTTTCCAGTGGTGTTCAGTACTGAGTTCATGTATTTTCTATTGCAATCCATTCATGTGATCTTTACCTCATAGCAAAAATTTTATATTTCAATGAATATATTCAATTTTCATGTTGCTTATAGTTTTTTTTAAAGCTCATAACAGAAAACATTTTTTAAAAGGAATGAACCTTTTCAGAAAACATTTTCTGACTCTTGTCTTCTTATCTGGCACCGTTTATATCTTTCTTTTTAAAAGTACTAATGGCACAGAAATTATAGAAGTCATATTTTACTTATATTAAATCTTTTTTATTAAGTTATCCATAACTAGTTGAGGTGAACAAGTTATGGCATCCTTCATGGCAGTGGTTGGCCAACATGAAACACCATTCATAAGAACATAGGAAATAGCATTCTGGGACAGAACAGAGTTTGGTCCATTCTATTGCTCTGTTTCTGATAGTGGCAACAGGAAAAGTATTGTGGAGAAGCTTGGGAGTTACCTTCCACAATACTGAGCTTTCCCGAGATGAGATGTAAATATATGTAATTATGCTATGTTTACTCTCAAGTTACTCTCAAGTCCATTTCAGATACAGAAGTTCTCCATTTAATTCTGTTCCTCTTGTCCTTTCAGAAAGTCTCACCCCGAAGCCCTGTCCTATAATCACTGAGTAAGCTAACAGGAAGCTTGGAAACAAACATTTGGCACCAAATTTTAGTTGATTATTCAGAGACTGTTATTAGTGGAACTTTTGTATCCAATGCCCCTAGAGCTTGAAGGACCCAAGTTTACCTGGGAAAATTCTTCACTCCTCTGGTTCATAGTCTTTACCTCAAAAATCTGGGGAAAACACTACTTACCACTATATACTGACATCAAGTCCTCTTATAACATAAATTTCATTGAATTAAAGAAAACATTATTGAATGATTTAAAAGAAAGAGAGAGAGTATGCAAGAGAACCCTTAGAAAATAGTAGCTTTCCACTGAGCAAACCTCTCTGAACGATTCATGTTGAGGCTCAATCACATGTAGTCACTAATAGGTAGTTTCTTCCTTCCTGATTATTCTTAAAAACATCCTCCAGTCTTTTGTTGCTAAATCTGGTCATTTCTTGTGGCTCCCAGAAGGTGGTGTTGGGTAGTAATATTCTCCATTGTTGCTACTCTTGCAGTTCATTGTTGGCTCCTTCCACAATCTACCATTACTTCCTCTGGGTAGCCACAGATATTGCTCTTGCCCAAGGCCAAATCCCACTTTTAGAGCAACTTTTTGTCCATCACCAGGTGTTCTCTTTAGCACCATGACATGAAAGACTTACAATAGCTTTTCTAGTATTGGAATACATATTTTACTTATTCAAAAGAGAATATTTTACTTAATCGGAGGTTCATGTACGGTGGTTACAAATCTAATGCCCTTTCTTCTTTTGGCATATAAAAGGGGTACCTCTTAATAATAAAAACAAATTCCCTCTAATAGTTGAGCCCTTTAATTTCTCCCTAATTGTCTTTCAAGTTCTAAATAATCTTTATGAGGCAAAAAAATTGGATTATTTAAATTACCAAAGACTCTTCCTAGCTTTATCTAAGAGAGAGGGAGTAATTTTCAGTTCCTCTAGAGGGGATAGCACTCCCCCTTCATTACTTCTCCAACCCTTGCCCCTTAGAAGGTATGTGTGAATGTCACACTGTTGGTTACAATATTTGGAGCTTATTCATGCTGGTTCCTCTCCTTTCCTTAGTGTTAATAGTATTTTAGTAATTTCATTGTTTATTATCACCTTTTCCAAAGGGTGAAGAAGGTTAAGGGTAAGATGAGAAATGTGAAATTTTAATCCATCAGTCTAGCTACTTGTTAACAACCTCTGAAACAATTTTCAAGGGGAAATATTTGAGACTAATAGTTAACATGAGGCTTTTGGATTGTCCATGGAAAGCAGGGCTTCATTTCTTCTCTCACAAGTTTGAATTATCAGGAGTTGGCTTTATGTTGATAGGGTAGGTAAGCTTTGCCTATTAGAACATGAGACTAATGAGGCCAAGGTCATGTTTTGATTCCCTTATGTGCTAGTTAATTTCAGTTTACTTCATGGTCACATACTAGACATCTGACCTCTGAAAAGCATCTGGAAATATCTACTTTTTGTTACATAGAGGATCAGGAATAAAATTTTGGATGGATTAGTGCAAGACAGTCTGAACAGAACATGCTAATGAATGATCTAGTAGTGAGTGTAGGGGCATCCTGTCAGTATGTGACTCTAACTTTGCCCCCACACATTTTCTATTAAATGGTACTTAGTTTCCATAGACACCAAAATATATATAGCAACACATTTTACAGTAGCGATAAAACCATAAACAAAGTAGATATCTATTGATTAATAAACAGTTAAAGAAGATATGATGTGGTAATGTAAATAATATTATTGTTCTCTAAGAAATACAGAGCATGATGAAAACAGAGAAGCCAGGAAAGACTTAGATGAACTGATGCAAAGTCAAGTAAACAGAGCGAGGAAAACAATATACACAATGATTACATCTTAAATGGAAAGAACAATCACTTCAAAATAATTTAAAGTGAATGTTGTGAATCTATAAAGAATAGTATAATCCCAAAGAAGGCATATGAAAAGGTGCCTACTGCTGCTCCTTTGTGGAGGTCTGTGGGCATGGGATATTGTCTAAAACAATATATAATGTGTTGATTAATTTTGATGTAATTTTTTCTCTTTTTCCTTTTTCTTTTTGAAAAAAAAATCTTTGTTCTGAGGAATGGCTTTCTGGGAAGGTTTGGGTAGGGGAGTATATATTGAAAATGTAAAAAATTAAATAAAAATCTATTAAAAACAGAACTTAGCAAAAATGTCTTACCTAAATAATAAATGGACTAATGAACTAGCTTGTGTCTTTTTAAACTCAACAAAGAATGCAAATTACATATGGATAATAAATGAGTAAAAAAAAGTTTACCATTGTGTTTAAGGCCCAGATTCTTTACATCCTTGAGGTTCCCAGTTAGATAAGAAATAATCTAATTACTTTATTAAATATGGCAAAAAAAAAGAAAAGAGAGTGCTATTTAAAGATGAAATCTGGATAAGGAAATAGTTTTTTAAGATATAACTTTTATTATAAATAATTTGATAAGATAATCATACATTTCCCTTCAGCTACCCTCCTTGATTCCAACTCCACCTTGAACATTGTGTCTTCCTCAGAATAAGCTCATCACCTGAAATATAATCACCTTGGTGACTGATTCTTTCTTGCCCCTTACTCAGAAGGCTTAGTTGCCTCTTCCCTCTGAGTAGATGGCTGGAGCGGGTAGCAACAAAGTCCTCCCTTTATGGAAAGCTCCAAAGTTTCCTCATAATTTAATTTCCTGTCAGTTGCTGTTCTTTATTTCAAGACCTTGGACACAATGAGTACTCTCCTTTTGGGCAAAGACTTTCTTTTTTTTTAAATTTTTATACCCCTTGCTAAGGACAGTGCCAGGTATATTATAGGTTCTTAATACTTTTTTTTTTTACATAGAGATAATATATATATTTATTTTTAAAACTTAGGTATCTTTTTTATGTCACTTTATTTCCCAATATAACCTTCCCCTTTCCTTCATTGTGCAGAGCCATCCCTTGTAACAAAGGATAAAGAAAAAAAAGGGGAAAAGGCAATGCAACAAAGCTGACCAATATATCAATCAATACTGAAAATATATGCAATGCTCCACATCCACAATCCCCCTTCTCTATAAGGAAGAGCTAGAGGTGGATTCTCTTCTCTTCTAAGCCTGAAGGCTCGATCATTATAATTACAAAGAATTCTGTTTTGATTTTGATGCCATCATTATCGCTCTTTTCATTTATATTTGTTATAGTTGTGTGTACAACTTTTCTGTATCTTTACATCACTTTGTAAAATTCATATGTCTTCCCCACTTTAAAAAAATATACATCATTACCCGTGACATAGAAATATTCCATTACATTCATGTAATGGATAATTATTATTTTTTTTGGCCATTTACCATTCAATGGTTATCTACTTTGTTTTCTGGTCTTCCTTACCACAAAAAAAGCACTGATATAAAGTTTGAAGTGTCTATTATACCTTTCTTTCTATATTTAATCTACTTAGGATGTATGCACAGTGGTGTCACCTCTGGGTCAACAGGTACAGACATTTTAGTCACTTTGTTAGCATAAATTCAAATTGCATTTCAGAACATTTGGACCAATTCATAATTATGCAAATATTGTGTTTGTGTGCCTATTTCTAAACAAATCTTCCAACATTGACCAATCCCATCTTTAGTCATCCTTGCTAATTTACTAGTTGTTAGGTAAAACCTAAACCATATATTTGTGAAGAAATACTTTTGTTTTTAAAATACATTAAGTTTCTGTCTTTGTACCTGGTGCCATAACCGAAACAGAATTGATCTTATTATAACTTTAATCAGCAGTCATCCACAAATATCCTAGAAAAAATATGACTAATTACTCTGAATGAAAGTTGTGAAAAGGATACTATTTCCATTTTGCTTCTGCACACATATATATGTGTGTGTACACATATGTATATATATAAATACATATATAATGCTGTTCAGATTTATATTTGTTGTGTGTATATATGTATGTATGAATATATGTAAGCATGTATGTATAATATATATCACAGTAAGAAATCAATTCCCTAACAGTAATATGGAATAGAACGGTTAACTATCAGTGCTAATTTACCTGATGGCAGGAACGTTTTCAATTTATAATAGAAGCAGTTAAGCCTTAGGTTAAGAATACCTCCCCTTTAACTGTCTGTTGGACAGGGGGATAGAGGAGAAGCTTAATTTGCCCATTTGTTCTCTTGTGAAGAAAAGATACAGATTGTGTCTTGGATCAGGCATAAGTGAGAGATCTTTGATGTTTGAAGTACAAGAAATGACTGCCCTCATTCAGTTCCTTGATACTGTGACAAATGTACTCTAATTTTTTATACTATCCAAGACTTACTATTAACAAGTCCAAACCATGCCAGCAGCAAAGAGTGTTATCAATTCATTATGTGAACTGATACAAATGAATGCCATTCCTTTTAGTATACACTCAGTTAATGCTCTCAATTAGGCATTTGGTCACAGCTTTGTGTGCGGTTAAAACATTTTTGTTGTCTAAACCAGACACTGGATGGGGGAGGGGAGTAGTCACACTTCTAGAATTCTGCACATCTATTTTTGACATGTAGATAAACACATTAACACCAAGATTTTGATCTGTGTTTGCAGCTTTAGCATAGTTGCAAAATGTGTCATTGATAATTCTTACTTTGTTGCTTGTTTTGGCCTTTAAGCTGTTCATTTATACTGTGAACTAGATTATGTTCCTCTAACTGTCAGTTAGCTGTATGTATTTCAAGTCAATTTGCTAAAATAGTCACTGTTAAGCGGTATATTTGGACAGAGTTGACACCTTCGACATTTTCTAAAATGGCAAAAATAACTGTATTTAAGGGTATGATTTATGAATGCTGTGTGCCAACAGAAATTCCATCTGATTATGGTTTTCAGTGTAGCTGCTGAAACAATTTCAGAAAAGTGCTGAAAGGGCAACTAATTAGTGCGGTGTGATCAGATAGAACAAGTGGAATGCAGATCCAAAAAGCTGTGATCATTATTTCTCCTTAGAAATGTCTTCTCTAATGGTGGGGGTGGGGAGGTAGGAGAAGGGGCAAGGTGGGGGGATACTGGAAAAAGGATAAAGATTGGTAATATGGAACTGTTTTATGAGACACATTTTATCTACTGTGAGAGGAAAGCGACTTATGAGGCTTAAAATGAATCTTGAAGCTTTAGTTGTCTTCTAGATTGCTGGCCTCTATTAAAAACTTCTTAAAATAAAAGATAGGTTTAATTCCTCAAGCAAAAGAAAAATTATATCATCTTAAGGATTTTCCATATTTATTATATTGATGTGACTTGACTGCAGAAAAAAAAAAGAACAGAATCTCTTGTATTGCAAGTTTTAAATGTACCAGGCTAAGGTTTACTTAATTAGAACCTTGAGGCAATAAAGGAACCCTTTTTTAAATTCTGTGAATCTTAATATGCTAAATAATGCAAAGCTTCGACTCTTCAAGCATGAGACACACATCTGGCAGCTTAACATTTAAATTACTGGGGGGGGGGGACTCACTGTAGTAGTAATTTTCTCAAAGAAAAGAAAGGAGATTGTATTACAACTAAATTTAATTTCTTTTTAGATTTTTTATCTTGTTTAATTCTGGACATTTTCATGCATTCTCTATTTTAATAGAGATTGTGTATATTTTATTGATTTTATTTAAGCAGATTTTCACTGTTACACCTCTTAAAATTTGAGTATCATTGACTTGGCAAATTATTAGAAAAATATATCTAGATTTTAAGTATTAGATTTACTAGGAGTGAAAATAAGGAGCAAATGGACTTTCAGAGACAAAATATTACAGACAAAAAGATGATAATTTTGAGTTGGTTCCAATGATTATTTATTTTTTCAGTATTATTGCTTCTTTATTTTGCTATTTTCTGTATTTTTATATAAAAGTAATTATAGCAAGCATTCCTCATATTTCTTCAAAGGACAGTGTCAAATCTTTGATTGATTTCACAAAGGTCATTTGATAAACTATTAAAATATGGCAAGTTAAAAAGATTAGCATAGCACAAGGAAAAAAACACAATTAAACACAAACACACACACATATTTACTGTGACATTATACAATCCTGACAAGAATTTTCCTTTTGCATCTCATGCATTATTAAAATTATTACTGTTCCGTTTGTTTTTCTGCATGATATCAACTGACAGATTTCAAGTCATCAGTATGTTATCATTATTCATGAATATTTCACATTTCTTCAATAAAGTATAACCTACTGGTTCAAATGAGTAGGAAATTTATAAACTAAAATGCATTTTTACATAATCAACATTATATTTGCTCTAACAGAAAGTAAAATAGGGATTGATCAATATGATAAACCTATTTTACTTTTGGAATTCTTTGGAAGTTAGAATTTTTCAACTCAGGAATGAAAGATTTGCCTAGTTGAAAAAAAGTCAGATGTAGAAAACAGGTTATGACATTCACAGTGCCACTAAGCTACTTTTCTCCAATACCTTTGTTCTGTAATACTCTCTATCTCTTATTTTCTCAAAAATCCTTCCCTTTTCCATATATCTGAAAGATAAGTTATTCCATGCTCCTCTAATTTGCTTATGATGTCATCCTTTATGTTGAAATCATGTACCCATTTGTAAAATCAATCTCAAGCATCTCTCTTGAGAACTGCTGCTGCTGTGAATAACTTTAAGGATCTTATTGCATAGTACAGTGAACTCTCTATTTATTCAGCAATAAACTAACGCAAAACATTCAATAAACTAAAGTACAACATTCACAACAATATGACAAACAACTTACTACTAATGTGGCTGTGTAGTCTTAAACAAAACATGTCATTTAGCAAGTCACAATCTCCTGAATTGATAGAGTAACTAAGTACTTGACTCAGGTGAATTCTGTGACTTCTTATTAATTCTTGACTTGATACTGGCTTCCAAACTCCTTGCCTCTTCTTCCATGGAATGACCATGCCCAGCTTTTGCCTGGATTCACAAGTAGGCAGCTCTCACTTCTGTTCTATATCTCAGCTCATGGGAACTACTCTACTCCAAGCCCTTCACAGCAGTTTCTGTTTCTAGGAAGACAAAGTTTAACAGAGCTACAACAATTTTTATACACATTACTGGCACTATCACCTCAATTCACTTTCTTTCTGACAAAGGAACACAAATCAGCAGACAAGACTTCTGTCTGACAAATCAAACACAAATCAACAGTAAAGTCCTCTTTCAGCACTTCTGTAACAACTATAAAGTCCTCTTTCAGGTCTTCTGTAACAACAGTAAAGTCCTCTTTCAAGAGACAGAGTACTTCTGTCTGACAAAGTCTCATCAACACAGTACAACAGGCAGAGTGCCAACATCACAAACATTCTCTTAGCTCTGTTGGCTCCCACTTCTGCTCAACCTTTTCTCTGCTCAGCTCCTTTCTGTTCCACTCTTCCTGTTCTGCTCTTTAGGCAAGCTCCTCTCACAGGTAAGGTCTTCAAACTCCCTTAGGCCTATTAAGGGCATCACAATGAATACTCTTTCCAACAAAGACTTTTGATGCAATCAGAGGGTGGGCTCAAAGGCACTTGAATAGCTGAAACCAGCAGCAAAGTACTACTTTCCTTGCCATTACACAGATTTGACTGTATCTGGGTATACAGTGTGAGATGTTAGTCTATCCCTAGCTTGTGGCAAATTGATTTCCAATTTCCCGAGAAATCTTTTATCATATAATGACTTCTCATCTCAAAAGCTTGGAGCTTTCTGTGTATTAAACATGCAATTACTATGGTGAGTTACTTCTGTGTTTTGTATTCTATTTTGTATTCTATTCCACTAATTAGGCACTCTATTTGTTAGTCAGTACCTACTTTGAAAAAATATTTATTTGATTTTAATTTTCAACATTCACTTCTATAAGATTCTGAGTTCCAAATTTTCTTCCCCTCTCTCTCCATCCCCATCCCCAATGCATGCAATCTGATATAGGCTATATATGTATAATCAAATTAAACATATTTCCACATTAATCATTTTGTAAAGAAGAATTAGAACCAAAATAAAAAAAACTACAAGAAAGAAGAAACAAAAAAGAGAGAGAGAGAAAATGGTATGCTTCAATGTGCATTCAAACTCCACAGTTCTTTCTCTGAATGTATTTAGTATTTTCCATCATGTGTTGTTTGGAATTATCTTAGATCCTTATATTGCTGAGATGAGTTAAGTCTATCGAAGTTGATCATCTTAGAGTGTTGTTATTATGGTACATGGCTATTTTGATGATTACTGCCTTGTAATACAGTTTAAGATCTGGAACAGCTAGATCATCTTCCTTCATTTTTATGTTTATTGATTATCTTCATATTCTTGACCCTTTGTTCTTCCATATTAATTTTATTATTTTTTCCTGCTCTGTAAAATAACATTTGGTACTTTGATTGGTATGGCATAGAATAAGGAAATCAATTTAGGTAGAATTCTCATTTTTGTTATATTGGTCTATCCATGAGCAATGAATAGTTCTCCAATTGTTTAAATCTTACTTTTTTTGGTATTTAAAGTTTTTTTCTAATTATGTTCATGTAGTTCTTGGCTTTATCTTGGCATGTAGAGTTCCATGTATATTACATTCCTTAAAGGAACTAAATTCTAAAAGGTAGAAGCTAAATGGGCATTTGCATTTGTCCAATTTGCAAACAAATACAAATATGTTTAGGCTTTGAATTCAATCTTTCCAATTCTTCCCCCTGCCCCCAAGTTAATTGATTGATATTGTTTCAATTATTAACCAAATCAAAATTTTGAAATGTAGTATTCTTCATTTTATGAGGAATATGTATTTTGTCATAAAAATTGTATGTTACCATTAACTATCATTCAGAAATGCAAACTTGTTCAAAAAGTCCAAAATAAAAGTTTTAGTACATCACATTCATCTGTAAGAGAGCTACCATGAAGATATAGGGGTGGCGAAGTAGTGCAGTGAATAGAGCACCTACGCTGGAGTCAGGAAGACCTGAGTTCAAATCTGGCCTCAGACACTTAACATAAAACTAGCTATGTGACCTTGGGCAAGTCACTTAACCCCAATTGTCCCTCCAAAAATCATTAAAAAAAAGAAATGGAAGATATATCCTTTACTTCCTTTCTACTTCCAGTCCAATAAACAAGGTGGAAATTGGCATATTCCAATAAGGAATCTATATAAGAAAAAGTCATGCTCTTTCCCCATTTTGTAGTCATTATGAAAGTTGGGAAAAGTTGAGTTATTTTAAATAACATGAGAGGATCATTTTATATATAAAAAGTAAGACAGCATGAAAATTTTCAGACTTTCAATGGAAGATGCCATTTTGATATAGGCCTATAATTTTATAAACAAACATAACCATGCTATAGCTTTAGAGACATGGAAGATATAAAGTATGTTGAAAAAGAAATCACTTATAATGTATAGAGTATGCTATTAGAAAATAGGTGTGGCTCCTTAAGTATTATATTTTGTAAATGCTATTTCATATGGTATCCCTGCCCTGTGTCTTTCAATATTAAATCAGGTTTTTCTTTTAATTGTATATTTTATACAAAATCAGTATTATTCAGTGTTACTGAACTGTTGCATTTTTTCCAATGTCTCCTTATATATCCTTATGATTTTGGTGGCATCACCTACTGTTATAATGGAATAATTCTTTCTCATTAAATTCAGAAGCAGTCATATTAAGCCCCTATTTCAAGACCATAAGGGACATGATACACCCTTTAGATTCCGTGAGAATTGGGAAAGGAAGTTGTCAATAGGAAAGAAAATCTAAGCAGGTTGACTTCCTATATTCAAACATACTCATAAAGATAGTAAATAGAAAGGAGGCAAAGTTCAGTTTTGGATCACAGTTGCTAATAATTGCTTTGATTGTACTGTGTAAATCTCACCTAATATTTGTAAGAGTGAAATCCACTTAAAAATCAATTCTGGGTGAAGCCAAGATGGTGGAGTAGAGGCAGGAATTTGGTGTGAGCTCTTGCTCCAACCACCTTCAATACGTGTAAAATATGACTCTAAACAAATTTTAGAACTACAGAACCCAGAAAGTGACAGAGAGAAGTAAATCTCCTGCTTAAGGCAGCCTAGAAGGTTGACAGGAAGGGTTTATCATACCAAGCAGAGAGACAATCTCAGTCCCACATGAAACACTTGCTCTGAGATCCAGGGCAGCCCCAACCAGCAGCACAGACTGACCAGAGCAGACTTTAGGAGAGTGCATCACCAGCAACTGGGGCAGTTTCCAGACTTCTCAACCCACAAATGACAAAGAGAAAGTAAAAGTTCAGTGGGGAACTCTGTTGGAACCGGGAGACAGAAAAAATGTGGTCAGTCCCATGCCTCTTGGGAGAGGGGTGGCATAGGCCTGATGTCTGCAGCTTCTGCCATTTGGCAGCCCCTAGATCTCCTTGCTTGCAGATTGTAGGGTGGCCAAGAACCATTCATAGGGTAATCACTCTTGCTTTGACTTGCTTTGATCTGGATCACAGTCTTGGATGGTGGTCCTGGGGTATGTAGCCAGTGTGCCAGAGCTTTGGGTGTCTGTAGAGAGGGCACCTTCCTCATAGCTCTGACAACATTTGCAAAAATCCCAGTGTTTTGGACATACCTCTCCACTCTGGAAGCAGAGTTCTACCATGGCAAAGAGATCAAAAGTCAGTAATTGGCTGGCAATATGAAAAAGCAGAGAAAACACAATCAGACCATAGAATCCTTTTTGGTACAAAAAGGATCAAAACATGGAACCAGAAGAAGAAAACAAAGGCAAAATTCCTGCATCAAAAAATTTCAAGACAAAAATGAACTAGTCACAGGCCATGGAGGAGCTCAAGAAGGATTTTGAAAATTAAGTAAAAGAAATGGAGGAAAAATTGGGAAGATAAATGGGATTGATGCAAGAAAAACATGAAAACAAGTCAACAGCCTGATAAAGGAGACCAAAAAAATACTGAAGATAATAATACCTTAAACAATACACTAACTCAAATGGCAAAAGAGGCCCAAAAAGGAAATGAGGAGAATAATGTCTTAAAAAACAAAATTGGTCACATGGAAAAGGAATTTCAAAACATAATGAAACAGAATAATTCCTTCAAAATTATATTGTAGCAAATGGAAGCTAATGACTTTATGAGAAATAAAAACACTATAAAACAGATCCAAAAAATGAAAACATAGAAGGCAATGTGAAATATCTCATTGGAAAAATCACTGACCTGGAAAATAGATCCAGGAGAGATAATTTAAAAATTATTGCACTACCTGAAAGCCAAGATAACAAAAGAACCCAGAGGTCATCCTTCAAGAAATTCTCAAGGAAAATTGCCCTGATATTCTAGAACCATTGGGCAAAATAGAAATGGAAAGAATTCACTGATCACCTCTTGAAAACGATCCCAAAAAGAAATCTCCTAGGAATATCATCACTAAATTACAGATGCCCCAGGTCAAGGAGAAAATATTATAAGCTGTCAGGAAGAAACAATTTGAGTATTATGGTAATACAATCAGGATAACACAAGATCTAGCAGCTTCTACACTAAGGGATCACAGGACTTGGAATATGGTATTCCAGAGGTCAAAGAAGCTAGGATTAAAACCAAGAATCACCTACCCATCAAAACTGAGTATATTTCAGGGGAAAATATGATCATTTAATGAAATAGAGGACTTTCAATTATTTCATGAAAATACCAGAGCTGAAGAGACAATTTATCTTTCATATACAAGAAGCAAGAGAAAGATGAGAATTTAAAAAGGAAAAAGAAATCATAAGGAACTTATTAAAGTATTTACATTACTACATGGAAAAATGATAATGGTAACTCATGAGACATTTCTCAGTATCAGGATAGTTGAAGGGAATATATATGTATATGTACATATATGTATATATAGGAGGGTATATGTGTGTATAAACACATATATGAGTGGGCATATATGTGTGTGCATGTATACATAGACAGAAAGCATAGGATCAGTTGAATAGGAAGGGATAATATCTGAAAAAAATGAAGAGGTGAGAGAAGAATATAATGAGAGAAGGAGAAAAAGAGAGATAGAATAGGGTAAATTATCTCATATATCCAACAAGAGAAAACTGTTACAAATGGGGAAGGGGGGAGAGCAGGAAGGTGAAAGGTAATGGGTCAACATTACTGTCATTAAATTTAGCTTAATGACAGAATAACATACACATTCATTTAGGTATCTTAATCTATAGTAAAGTAGGGGGAAGGGGAGAAGAGGGGGGGTGGTAGAAGGGAGGGCAGACTGGGGAGAGGGTAGTTAGAAGCACATATTTTGAAAAGGGACAGGTTCAAAGTAGAAAATAGAATAAGTTGGGGGGGGTAGGATAGGATGGAGGGAAATATAGTTAATCTTTCACAATATAACTAGCATGGAGATGTTTTGTGTAACTACACATGTACAACCTATATTGAATTTCTTATCTTCCCAGTGGGGGTGATGGAGGAGGGAAGAAGGGAAAGAATCTGGAAATCAAAGTTTTAAAAGCAAATGTTAAAAAAAAATTGTATTTACCTGCACCTGGGAAATAAGATATATAGGCACTGGGGTATAGAAATCTATCTTGCCATACTAGAAAGTTAGAAGGGGAATGGGGGAGAATATAAGAGAAAGCAGATTGGGGAAAGGGTTATTCAGTATGCTCTGTATTTTGGGGTGGGGGGTAGGGAAAAAACAGGGAGAAAATTTCTAACTCAAAATCTTATTGAAATGAATTTTGTAAACTAAAAATAAATTTAAAAAAATTCCAAGGAAAGTTCTGAAAAGAGAAAATAGGTAAATGTCAGGAAAGGGTAATATACCTGTGAGGGATAAGCTTAAATGGGGTAGGAGAGAAGATTAAGTAGATAAAGTCTGCAATAACTGATTATATATATATGAGAGGCTCTGGTATGTTTTTAGTCCCAGTGGACAGGCCTACCTCTTTCTTATTTCTAGCACGTTAATCTTTTTCAGAAAAACTAGATTCTGTATTGGATCCAACGGCTTGCCTTGTTTTTTTGGTATACTAATAAAAAACAAATTCACTGAAGATAAGCTTGTAAGCTTTGCACTACTACTACTACTATTGCTATTACTTCTGCTGCTGCTGTTTCTACTACTACTACCACCATCACCACTACTACTCCTACTATTATTGCTACTACTACTACTACTCACACAGACACACAGACACACACACACACACACACACAAAGACAAATCAGCATGTCTGGACACAAATGCAAGGACTACAAGATCTGTTAGATTATAGATCTTCTTGGTTAAACACTGGAAATTAGGTGGGAGCTGACAAAGCTACAAGATTATCTTGTGGAAAGAGCAAAGAATATGGAGTCAGAGCAACAGGGTTCAATTCTGACTTCTACCTGTATAATTTCAAACTCTGTGAGCTTCTGGATTCTTATTGGCAATGTGAGGGATTGTACTAGATGTCTCCCAATGTCCCTTCTACCTCTACATCTATGATTTTCTGAGTTCAATGCAATTCAATAAACATTTATTAAGTGTCTATTATGGGTCAGGCACTGTGGCAAATGTTGGTGATACAAAAAGAGGAAAAAGAAAATCCCTGCCCTTGAAGAGCTTACAGTCTAATAGGGGACATAACATGAAAACCTATACAAATAAAACCATTACAGAATAAACAGAACATGATTGACAGAGGAAAGGCACTGCAATTAAGAGGGGATGGTGAAGGCTTTCTGTAAGAGGTGGGATTTTAGTTCAAAGGTAAGTATTTGGAGTGGAAAAGAACATTCCAGGCATGGGAGACAGCCAGAGAAAAAGCCTGGGGCCACCTGATAAGAAATTCGCCTACCTGACGAGAGTATCAATTACAGAATTCAAATTGTGGTTACCAAAATTGGTTGGAGTTTCTCTCATTTTTTTTTCTTTTAGGCATGTCGCCCATTTTTCATCAAGATAATGTTATTTATGCTCTAAATGATGAGATCTAAAAAATTAAAGTGTCTTACTCTAAAAAAATAATAAAATTATTGTCTATCCTTCAGCTAAGGACTATGACTTGAGCCAAGTTAAAGAGGAGAACCAATTATTCTCTAAGGTAAGCATGGAAGCATTACCACATTCTGAATCTGAACGATTTTTCACAATACTTTTTCCGGGAACTTTGTCATTTAGTCTTCAGAGTAGATTGTGAATTACACTACAAGCTAAATCAGCTGACATTTGTGAAATCAGCAATGCCAATAAACTTTTTATTGCCTCAAAACATGCCTTCCCTGAGCTGCTGAAGACTTTGGCTAAATTAGTCAGTTTATAATTTCCTTCCAGCTTGGTAAGAGGTGATTAGAAAATTTGCTGATTTTGCTGTGTTGATAAAATTTATTAGCAAGCACCATGACGTCTACCTACTCTGTTCAGAGGGCATCCCAATAGAATTGAGTAAAAATTTAGTAAGCGGAGACTTTCTAGAACTTTCCTTACACAAAATGTAATTGACATTTCCTGGTCAGTCTTTAGTTTTGTAGATTAAGGGAATTAGATAACTGGACAATTACATAGTGGATTAAAGCAATGTAGCCATTCAAGCATAGTCATTCAGATTAAAAAAATAAGTTTCTTCAGTCACATTCATTTGAATAATTG
This sequence comes from Petaurus breviceps papuanus, assembly GCF_028583685.1. Taxonomy (NCBI): domain Eukaryota; kingdom Metazoa; phylum Chordata; class Mammalia; order Diprotodontia; family Petauridae; genus Petaurus; species Petaurus breviceps. The sequence goes on from NW_027186390.1 coordinate 1,897,990, forward strand.
GAGAACTTGCAATTTCATTGATATAAACATTCCTTACATAGATACCAGTTCCAAGTCCTTTGGCCTTAGTACATGTTCTTTGTGATTTATTTATCACACACACACACACACACACACACACACACACAGTCATAACTTAATGACCCAAATCCATAAATGTTTGTTATTTTTTTTAACCCTTGAATTATCTGGATGGTTCTTTCAACTATACATTTCTCTTGTCCTAAGTAGACATAAGCAAAACATCCATATTGAGATCTACTTAGTATATAGTTTTGAATGATCAGTGATAGATTGATTATAGCTTATAAAAAGTGTTGCTCTTTTGTTACTCAGGACATGCTTGGTTAATCCAAAAAAAATGAATATGTTCCATTTTCCAATAAGAATGAATCAAGTGAAATGAATTGGCTTCCAGAATTTAATGAAATTCTCAAATGTTGGGATTTATTTTTCCCATCAGGAAACACATAGATGCCTTAGAGGTAGGATGGGATAGTGAAGAAACATGCATAGAATCAGTAAGACCTGGCCTAAGTTCTTTATAGTCATTGGGTATGTGGAAAAGTCACCTCTCTGAGTCTCAGTTTCCTTTTCTATGAAATGAATATAATGAAATTTTTTATGCCTATTTCATAAGGTTATTGTCAGGTTCCCATGAGATGGTCTATGTCAATCACTTCACAATATGTGACCTTGGGCAAGTGGCTTAATGTCTCATTTGCTTCTACTTAACTCTTTAAGATTATAGATAAACTGTCTGATTATATGAATTAGTTTGTGTGTCTGTGTATACACATGCAGTTTATCACACCAATGAAATCACAGATTATACAAAATATCCCTATACATATATACATACACATTCCAACAAAGTATAGGAAATCTATATTTTGCTGTCCACTAAGAGTCCCCATGTTTTAAAGCCAAAGCAAAGAAGGTACAAGTTGAAGTAAAGAAAGAATTTATTTACAGGAAAAGAACTCAAGAAAGAATCCATGTGTTGAGATCTTAGAGTATTTGTGAATTAGTAATTCACCAAAAAGAACCACATGGTTTTTTAAGTGCTTGTATATGGTTAGACTTGCATGTGTTCTATTGGGGTTCCTCTTATTGCATATTATATTCAACGGGATATAATTTGCTCAGACTGTAAACCAGATTATCTGGTAGTTAAACTAGTTCCTGGATGCAGTACTCTGGGAACATGTCAAATCTGGGTAATTCTAAGGAGGAGCCTCTGTGCCAGGATAAGCAATTTTAATAAGAATAAAAATAAAACAGTTTCTGCTTTTAGAATACTTTATGTACATTATGCAAAATAATTCTTACAACAACCCTGTGAAATAGGCAATGTAAATATTATTATCTATGTTTTACAAATGAAAGCATTGTGTCTCAGATAGGTATGATGATTCAAGAAAGGTCACACCAAAAATAAATAGGGGCTATAGGCCTAATTAATTCTTTGACTTCTGAATTAAAATGCAGCATTTTTTTTAGTAATGGATAAATAAAAAGTCAAAACAAAGAAAGAAAACTCAATTTTAGGATAACAAGTTATTGTCAGGTTTTTTTATGATAAATGAATTTGGTGCTGGTATTATAAAAGAGTAAGTCATCTTGACAGAGACTCTTCTGAACCTTAAAACTATATTTTCCCACCTACGTTCTTTTTGCATCATCCTATGATACTAGGAAGGTGATTTGGTACTTAATATTTTGTCATCTGTATTTCTGGTTTTCTTAATCTTGGAAATACCTAGGGAGGGTGTGAGAAGCAGAAGGACATATACAAAGGAAGGAAGAAAGAAACCACAATTTCATTTTGAAGAACAAGTACATGAGTACAGTCAAGCACTTCTGGAGTCAAGCGACCAAAGGGCTGCTGACCATCCTTCTGGGATGTCAGGAAGGTTCAGCATTTTAAATGTTATCTTCAGATCAATTTGAGAGTTTCACAGCATAAGCTGCATGGTATCTTCCTAAGAATTGTGAATTATAGAGTCAGTTGGAAAAGTACAAGTCAACAAAATTCCATGGCCAACATTAAATGGAATAAATCTGGAAAAAGGAAAACAGTATCTCTGCTTTCTCATTGGGATGGCTTCAGTATTTTGTCTTGGATTTTATTTGATGAACCATTTAATTAGGGTTGATAACAGTAGTTATAATGAAATTGAACATGACGTCATATTTGTTTGTGCTGATATGTCAGATACACCTGGTGTTTGCTGTTATTGTCTCCAACTCGTAATACTGTGGTCATATCAACAGAATCCTCTTAACGTGTTCCTTACACTCTTGACTTGGGGAATCATCCGTCCATCTTAACAGGCATGAGAGCTTCTACTGCTGCTGCTCATTTCTGATCTCCCAAGGGCAGTTCAAAAGCATTCATAATCCTCAGGATTCAGCCCTTTATTCACCATTTCCTCTTTCCAAAGCTCTTTCTTTTGATGGAAACAATCCCCTTGCTCTTCATCTGGCTGGATGGGCAGGTGAATGCTATCCTCAGAGCCTGGCCACAAAGCCACTGCAAGAGCTCATGGGGAAAGAATGCTCAGAATAAGTGGAGCTTAACCATGCTGAAACTACTAGGTTTTATATTGCACCTGAGTTTCACTGTCTGTGGATGACAATTATTCTTTCCTAAACAAAGGTGTCCTATCTCACAGATCCTGTCCTTGCTGCTCTGCCCTCTTGCTTTCAAATGGTTAAATCATAAATTCTGTGAAATTTATATAATCAAGACATGAGTTTTATTTCTAATACCTCAAATATCTTGGCTAATCCACGTTTGTGTGACGAAATATATTGTATTTCACAAATATGAACTCTCAGGTCTGGACTCTTCCTAACCTTTCAAGAAGAAATAAACAAGGGGCGGCCAGGTAGCACAGCGAGTAAGAGCACCGGCTCCAGTGTCAGAACGACCTGGAGATCGAATCCCGGGCTCAGACACTTAGCACCCACCCAGAAACACCTGGCTGTGTAACTTTGAGCAAGTTACTTAACCCCAATTGCTTAGGGGCGGCCAAGTGGCTCAAGAGCACCAGCTCCAGTGTTGGGACGACCTGGAGATCGAATCCCGGGCTCAGACACTCAGCACCACACCCAGAAATAACTGGCCGTGTAACCTTGAGCAAGTTACTTAATCCCGATTGCTTAAAAAAAAAAAGAAGAAAAAATAAACAAATGAATGAACTGAGAGTGTTGAGTTATAGGGCAGAGAAAGAAATAGCAAAACCAGAGTTTTTATAAATAAACTGACATGCTCTCTGCTTTTATCCCAGTGGTTTTTATGGCTCTTCTATAAAGCTATTCTTTGCACAAAAATGAGTAGAGAAAAACTATGCCAACTTCCCTCCTGAAGTAGAGAAACTGCAACCATTTTTTGGGAGAGTTCATCCCATTCACATTCACAGTTATGATTACTATCTGTCTTTCCCTCCATCCTATTCCCCCTGTTTATGCTTTTGTTTCTTGCTTCTCCCTTCTCCTCCTTAAGAGTTTTCCTTTGGACCACTCCCTCCCTCCATATTCCCTCCCTGTGACCCCCCTTTACCTAGCATTTCCCCTTACTCCTATTTCCCTCCCTTCTAACCCCCCAGCCTTCTTATTATCCCTTTACCCCTCATACTGCCTATAGGGCACAATAGATTTTTATACTTATCGAAATATGTTATTCCCTCTTTGGCCCCAAAACAATGAGAGTAAATTTCATACAGTGCTCCTCTCCCTCCCTCATGTGCCTCTACTATAATTAGTTCTTGTGCTTTTTCATGTTATAATCTTAAAGTTAACTGATTATGTTGATTCCTCTTTGAACTAGAACCAATGAGAAAAAAGTTCATATAATGTTCATCTCCCTCCCTCTTTCCCCTCTACTATAGTATGATTTTATGCCTCTTTGTGTGGCATAATTTACCTTTTTCTGCCTCATTCTTTCCTTTTCTCCCACAACAATCCCTTTGAATCCTTTAATAAGGTTTTTTCATCATCAGATTGTTTCATTTATATCCATACCCTCTATCTATGTATATCCCTTTTAAAGGTCAGGATAATCATATAAATTTCAGTATTGACAGGTATCAGCTTCTCATATAGGGATGAAAACAGTTTGCTCTTATTGAATCCCAAGTTATGTGCATATGTATGTGCATGCATTAATGAGTGTGTGAGTGTGTGTGTGTGTGTGTGTGTGTGTGTGTGAGTGTGTGAGTTTTCCTCATTTACCTTTTTATGTTTTTCTTGAGTCTTGTAATTGGAGTTCAAATTTTCCATTGAGCTCTGGCTTTTTCATCAGGCAAGTCTGGAAGTCCCTTATTGCATTAAATGACCATCTCCTTGTCTGAAAGATTATGCTCAGTTTTGCTGGGTAGTTTATCCTTGGTTGCAGTCCTAGCTCTTTTACTTTACAAAATATCAAATTCCAATCCCTCTGATCTTTTAATGTTGAAGCTGCTAGGTCCTGTGTAATCCTGACTATAGTTCCATAATATTTGAATTGTTTCTTTTCAGCTGTTTGCAGTATTTTCTCCTTGACCTTGTAATTCTGGAATTTGGCTACTATATTTCTTGGAGTTTTCAATGTGGGATCTCTTTCAGGTGGAGTCCAGTGAATTCTTTCACCAACTATTTTACCCTCTGATTCTAGAACTTGGGACAGTTTTCTTTGACAATCTCTTGGAGGATGTTGTCCAGGCTGCTTTTTTTTTTTATCATGGCTTTCTGGTAGACCAATAAATCTTAGGTTATCTCTGCTGGATCTGTTTTCCAGATCAGTTGTTTTTCCAGTGAGATATTTTACACTTTCTTCTAATTTTTCAAACTTCATGTTTTACTTGACTGACTCTTGATGCATCATAGAGTTCTTAGCTTCAATTTGACTGGTTCTAATTCTTAGTGAATTATTTTCCTTGATTAGTTTTTGAAGCTCATTTTTTAGGGAGGTATTTTCTCCAGTTAGATTTTGAACCTCCTGTCTCAGTTCACAAATTTTTTATTTTTAAAGATTTGTTTTCTTCAGGGAGATTGTTTTTCCAGGTTAGTCACTGTAGATTTAAATTTGTCTTCTGCCTCTCTAATTTGGCTTTTAAAATCTTTCTTGAGCTCCTCCAAGAATGTTTTTGGGACCTGAGACCAGTTCATATTTCTTTCTGTGGTCTCAGGTGTGGATACAGAATCCATGGTGTCTCCTGAAAGTGATTCTTCTCATTCACAATAATAGGATTAAATTATCTTTGAACTTGTCTTTGCAAGTTGATTCCGGCCCATTGCAATTGCCTATTTCCTGACCTTTAAAGTGTATTTCTTCTCCTGGGGTACAGAGGGCTCTGACCCAAGCTTCTCAGTCTGGGTGCCTGCTTGTTGACTTTGTGTGCTGTAGCCTCTGGGTGTCTAGACTGAGGCCAAGGCAAGGACTCTCAGTTTTTCCCCCAAGTTACCCTGAGGCTCACAAAGTAATCTGTGGGGGAGGGGTGGTCTGGCCCCTTCAGATTTCCACCTCTGTGTCCCTGGGCTACATCTCAGGCAGTCTCAGCAGCTGGCAGCGGGCAGAGCTGGTGTCCTTAGATTCCCCTGCTGGTGCTAAGGCCCACCTCGGTTTGTGTTGTTAGTGCTTGCTGGCTCCACCACCCTGGGCTTCTGGATCTCCTGTTGGGGTGGGGCTTGTTGGGAGCCAACCTGCTCTTCACTTCAGTCTCCTTACTGCATTGGTTGCACCTCCCTCAGTGACTCCTAAGCCTGAGGCTTTTTCCACTATTTCAGGATTTTACTCTGGGTGGGACTTTTATCTCTGGGTTTTCTGGGTCACAGAGCAGCTAGGGTTTATTTTGCCATCTTGGCTTCTGGAAATTCAGGTAGATGATTTTTAAACTTCCAGACTGGGCTGATAGCTCCAGGAGAAGCTGCTCTCCTTGCTGCAGGCCCTGTGCTTTCTCTTACCCAGCTCCAACTGATCCTCCCATCCAACATTGAGATGGCTGCAAATCACCCTTAGGGTGGGTGAGTCTGCTCGCTGAGGCCCCTTCTCACTCTGCTGTAGTATGTGCTCTAGTCTGGGCTATTGCAGCTGCACTCCCCTTGCCTAGACCCATGTGGGCACATTCCTGGGCTGGGTTCTGCTATGTTCCATCTCCCAATGGATTTTGTTACTCTAGAATCTTTTCCAATTCACTTTTTAAAGCTTAGTGATGGAATTCATGGAGGAGCTTAGAAAAGTTACTGCTTCCTTTCCACCATCTTGGCTCCACTTTCTGTAGACATCTTGAATTCACCATATACAAAACTTAACTCATTATCTTTTCCCCAAAATGCTCCCCTTTTGTAAACTTCTCTTTTACTCTTCAGGGTATCACTATTCTTCTAGTCATCCAGGCACATGACCTAGCTATCACCTTCAACTCCTCAATGTCTCTCATCCTCACCCCCCACCCCATATTTAAGTGCTCATATCCTGTTGTTCTATCTTCCAAACACCTCTAGTAAATATCCCCTTATTTCCTGTGCTACTTACACTCTCAACTCCCTGGTGCAAAACTTCATTACCTGGACTACTACCTGAGTCTACTATTTGGTCTTCATGCCTCAACTTTCTCTCTATTCAGATGTCAAATCAAACCTCCTAAAACATAGATCTCACCATATGAAGACTGATTCAAAAAACCTTAAGTGATACCCTGTTACTTTCAGGATCACATATAAAATCTTCTATTTGACTTTAAAAGGCTTTTATAGCCCAAGCCCTTCCTACCTTTACTCTCTTCTCATACTTTATTTCCTTCTCTTTGGTGACACTGGTCTCCTTCCTCATGAGATATCCCATCTCCTGATTGAGCATTTTCACTGGCTCATCCCCATCCCTGGAATTTTCTCTCTTCTCATGTCTACCTTCTGATTTATCTGCTTTTCTTCAAATTACAACTAAAATCTGATCTACAAAAAACATTTTTATATTCCTTAGTTCTAATGTCTTCCATTTCTCCAAATGATCCTGCCTATATCTTATTTATACATAGTCATTTGCTTATTTTCTCCCCTATATATGATTCTGGAATTTTTGAAGTTCTAATCTTTCTTTATAATCCATGAGACTCATGTCTTTCAATTTTACTAAAATTCTTGCTAAGTGGATGAAATAAGAATAGAAAAATGAAATTCAGATTAGCAAATAGGTTTTGACTATGTAGCATATGAACAACACTGGATAGTACATTGTAGGAAAGAAAAAAAGAAAGTAGAAGAAATGGTTGTCTCAAAGGCAGGGATAATTCTAGTAGTAGAGACAAGACCTATGTACAGCAAATAATCAAAATAATATGAAAAAGAAGGGCCACAAGGCCATAGACTAGAACTATAAGGAGGTACTTGATGTCTTCGAATCCAAAATTCATTTTACAGATGAGAAATCTTTGTAGGCAAAAGTAGCAACTTTTGGTAAATGAGAGATCTTCTAGAGATTCCTAACAATCTCCCATTTGCTGAGCAACTTCCAAAGACATGTCTTAGCTTAAAACAGATAAATAAATGTACCCCAAGCATTCCAAAAAGGCCTCCCAATTTATTGTATTCATCAGAAAATTCCAGTTATCTTCAAACATAACAATTCATCTTTAAAAAAAATCTTTTTGGTTTGGATTAATTTTCAGAAATGAAAACAAATCAACATGCCAAACAAGCTACCATTTCCATAAACACTCTTAAAGATACAAGGATTACAAAGGATTAAAAATGTGGTCAGAGATTTTGGTGGAAGGTCATATTTGGATAATGTTTGTTATAGCTGAAAATTTGTTATTAAACTAATAACTAAACAAAACTAAATCCATTTTTTATCAAAAGAAATGAAGCTTATAATTTCACAATCTATTTGATGAAATACATTGATTGTCAGAGTTTCAGTTTGAGTTTTCCTTTGTTACTATGACCTGAAAAAACAAAGAAAACTTGAGGATTGCAAAATAACATGAATCAAAACCAATGGAAAGTGTTACTAGAACTTGTATGAAGTTAAATCAAGTGATTTCATGTAACTTGCCTAATGTAGCTTATAATAAAATTATGAAATTTGGTCCATGTCTTCATTGAGAATAATACTGTCTTATTCCAAGCATCTTGTAAATTAACTAGCCATTTCCTATTTCTTCAATTCTGACTTCCTGAATCAGTTTATCAGACATTTCTGTCAAATACTAGCAAATTTAGATTTATAAGTAAATGTAATCCTCAGTAATTTCTCATATTTTCAAATGAATCTCTACTGTGTGTGTGTGTGTGTGTGTATGTGTGTGAGCATAGCAAGAAAGGTTCAATGGGTAGAAGTTGCTGAGATAGATTTATGCTTGGTATAAGTAAAAATATTCTATCAATTAGAGTTCAACCAAAAATAGAATGAACCACTTTGTGAAATCATTGATTACCTTTCACTTAGATATCTTGAAGCAGAGTCTGGAATATTTGTTGCTGATGGTGGAGGGGGGATTCTTATTTAGGTAATAGATTGGGCTTGGCCTGTGATGTAATTTCAGGGTTCCAGATGTGAATTTGCTGGCACAATATAAACTCAATCAGAAGCATATTTCCTATCCAAATTAAGCACTAAGTTATTCTTTTCTCCATTCAAAAAAAATATTTGTTGGGCAGCTGATATGGAAGATAACAGAACAAGAGGTCAATTGTATTGAACCTTGACCTATGATATAATGGGAAGAATACTGGACATTGAATCAGGAGATTTAGTGTCTAGTTCCAGTTGTGTGAATGACTTTGACTTTCTTTAAATCTTTAACTCATTTGGACCTCAGTTTCCTCATCTGTTAAATGATAAAATTGAATTCAATAAATCTAAAGCAGTTACCACTTTAATTCTATTTTTCTATGTGCCAAAAATGAGGATGATACAGGAATAAGAATTCTGATTTTAGTGGATCTTTTTTTTTGGTTTTTTTTTTTTTGGAGGGCAATTGGGGTTAAGTGACTTGCCCGAGGTGACATGGCTAGTTTTTGTGTTAAGTGTCTGAGACCAAATTTGAACTCAGGTCTTACTGACTCCAGGGCCAGTGCTCTATTCACCACCTAGCTGCCCCCTAGGATCTTCTTTTATATTCAGATTCAAATACGTGGAGATCTCTAAACTTTTAGAGGAAAGAATTTGATATGGAGCAATAATGATGTTAGCAAGTATGTATACCTACTGAGGTATTTTGCCAAATCAAAATTTTTTTTATAATTACCTTCTTTTTCCTATTTTCCACAGGAGAGTAGTACTGTTATATAGGTATATACCCCCATGTGTATTATGCAGTTTAGGACTTACTTCTCTATCCATGGCTACTACAATGTTCTGTATTTCATAAGATGAGATAGAGTTAAAACATGAAGAGTTTCTAAATCTGTGAGCATAAAATATTCAGGTTAAACTTAACATAAATATATGACTTCCTTGATAGAGACTATTTATGTAATTATGAATTTAGAGCTTTTAAGAGACTTAGAAGACATCTAGTTCACCTCCATTTTATAGATGAAAAATTAAAGATCAAGGAAGTTAAGTGATTTGCTCAGGGTCATATAACTAGTAAGTAGCTGTAATAGCAAACATCCTAGCACACCCAGGACGGCCTGCTGGCACTGGTTCTTTTGATCTGATTTTTAAAGGGAAGACAGCTTTAAAGGAGTTAACAATCCTACTTTTAATTGCATTCACTAGTTCAGGGAGAAAATGTCAGCACCCTGAACATGGAGAAAATGCAAACAGAGAAAATACAGGCAGAGAAATTAGCACAAAGACCAACACATAGGGCTCCAACTGTCTGAGTAAAGTAATATTGCTATGCTTTACATACATCACTAGATTGAGGGAACACAGACTTCTAAGCAGTTGGGAGTTGTAAACATATGACCATTCAGATTCTTGACCAGGAAATAAAAAGATCCTTCTCATGAGCAGACCTTCAAAGCAAAATTCCAACCTTTCAAAATATATAACAAAGGCTTCTGCCCCTGATTGGCTCAGATCCAGTAGGCATGGAATATAAATGATTCAAAATAGCTGTGAATTATCAGGGTTCAAAGGAGATCAGTCCTTCAGATGTTCACAATTTAGCCTGAGTCTGGGAAATTACAAAAAATCCACCTTGCTTGTGTTCCCAGTAACTGAGTCAGATCTTGAACTCTAGTTGTCCTGACTCCAAGTTCAGTGGCCTATTTACTATACCAAAGTTTTGCCTATGAAGTTATGCTGTGGCATTGTTTATGTTGCACAGATCTGTTTCTTTAGATTCAGTTATAGTGGTTCAGAAGCAGTTACTAAAACTATACACATTTCCGGATCATTGCAGTGACAAAATTCTTTTTGTTTTCATTTTTTCATCTATGCTAAAGCAAAATGACCTGATTGATGAATCTTGGCAAAGAAAATCAAGTTCTTGGAAGAACATGAGAGTAAGAGAAAATGAAGACTACTCACAATGTATGTCTTACTTAGAGGAACTAGAGAAACACAGATATTCAGTATGGTGAGTGGTGAGATCCTATCCTTTTCTTTTGAAGGTTAATCTAATTTAATCCAACAAATACTTGAATATCTTCTATGTGTGGAGCACTCATGGATGACAAATTCCATAGGCCCTAGAAGCCTGAATTTACTCATATCCACCTTATCCTAAAATAATCTTCATTTTAAACATTTCAATCATCTTTGCTCTCATTATTTAATTTAATTCAAATTGTGCTTACAGGTTTTCTTTTAATATTTGAAATATCCACAAACATTTACAAATTATATGGGATATAGTGTTTCAACCCTATCAATTAATAAATGAATGAAAATCATTTGATTCTTTTTTAAAAAGTACTGTGGTAAATCCTAGATATACAAATAGGAAAGCATGACAGTCCATGCTCTCAGGAAAGTTACATTCAAATAGAGAGAAACAACATACAGTGTTTAAAAGGTTTCAGTCAGAAGCAAAGGCCATATGGTTCACATGTTAGAGCAGCAATCTAGAAAATTGTGCATCTTTTTAAAATGTTATTTCAATGAATAAAACTTTATCTGTTTCTGATGTTGAGTCATTTGGTGGTGCCAAAGACTTTGGTGGTGAAACCTTTATTTTCTGGGTCTTCAGTAGCTCTGACTGCTGAAAATACAGGACCTCCAGCACTCACAGAGGCAGTTGCTAGATCCAGTGTCCACAAGTATTGCTGCCCTCAACCATGATTGCAGAAATTGGGATAAAAGAAGGGCTAATAAAGTATGGATAGGCATTGCTCTTCCTGGGGTTCCTAGGTTCAGAGTTATGGACTGCCCTAGCCGTCTGAGGGGATGTGGTGGTTGAGGAGGTAATAGTGGTTTTACCTGCTGATACATCTTGCTTTCTGTTGATTGTTCAAGCTGCATTACTATTTGCATTGTATTGTATTGAGTTGTATTGTACTGTAGTTTGACTTGAATGGATCATCTATTGTTTGTCATCTCTCAGTTCATTTTGTTTACCATCATGATGCTTGTCATTATCCCAGTCCGTGCTGATCAGGTTTTTAAACTGTACTATGTATTGTTAACACTAGTTAAAAAGAAAAAAAAAAGTCTAGTCCAGGAAAGGAATACTGTCCACCATCAGACATTTACCCCAGATTTTCATAGCCAATGGACAGTCAATTAAGAAATATTTATTAAGAGCTTTTTGTACACCAGGTATTATCTTAAGGGCAAGAGAAAATGAATAAAAAGTGAAAGAGTTCTTGCTCTGAGAGTGTTTGCATTTCAAAAGGAGAAACAAAATCTACATATCCAAGTATGGACTTGGAGAATACAAAATTAGCACAACATAGTTTGGGACACTAGTGCATTAGCAACTTGAGAAGAAGAGAACATGCTTCAAGCAAAATCTTGACAGAAATCGGATTGCAAGAGTTTTCCATTGAGGAGAAAGTACATTCATGGCCTTTTGGATAATGTAAATGTACAAAGATGGAAAAAAGGAGTACCATGCATGGAATAGTAGTAGGCCATATGTGGAAGATAATTATGTGTAAGGATTTTAGAAAAGTAGAATGGGCCAGATTGTGAAAACACTTAAATAAAAAATAAGAGAGGAAATAGGGAGCCCCTGGGAGTTTATTGGTAGTGCGGACATCAGATACATGTTTTAGGAAAAATCATTATATGGGATGGATTGGAGTAGGGAGAGACTTTAGGCAGGGAGGCAACGTAGAAGAAGCAGACTCTACGAAAACTGAAAAAAAAGGGGAAAAGGTATCATATTGTGTACTGAAATAGAGGAAGGGATAGATTTTATAGGTTTAAGAATGAAGTCCTGATAATAGAATCACTAATGATCTCAATTAGGAACAAGCATGCTGCTTTAAATGGAAGGATGAAGTTTAATATGGAACTCTTTGATTAGTTCAAACTTAAAATGATATATAAAAGTGGAGGGAGAGATTTTTGACTAAGGACAGATATGAGATGACAGTGACCTCTAATAGTAGTATCAGAAAAAAAAATTTAAAGACATAATAAACTAAGGTTTGCATGTAAGATATTAGTAATCACAAGTGTAGTTTTTAAAACTATTTTTGAAGCCAGTTGACAAGTAAATAAGGAATATTTAGAATATCTGGGCTACACTGAGCAGTATTAGCTTAAAACAGAATGAAAGAACTACACAACTCATATTTTGTTTCTTCCTTTCATACCAAAGAAAATGAGCTTCTAATAATTAATGATAGAAACTGCTGCTGATCAAGACTCTCTTCTTAGAGTGACTTGAATAAATATAATTAATTCAATTCAACAAATGTAATTCAATTGAAAAACGATTTTAAAAAATTGAATCTATAAATATTACCTAAGAGAGAATATGAGCAAATATAATTAAATAAAATTGGTGAGAAAAGAGGAATAATAACACCTAGCTGACTTTAGTGAGTTTGTCACTTGGCTTGACTGAATAATAATGAACAATAAAATTGGGGGTGTAATGGGAAGGGATGAAGACATGATTGATGTATCACTGTCAGTAATGTCTGAGTGATTATGGAGATTATGAGAGGTACCAAAGAGTAGAGATAGGGAATCACTCTCCTAATTTTCAAAGAAAAGGAAAAATCATTCCGGAAATATTGAACTTATGATCTAACCCTGGCAAAATTCTAAAGTAGAATTAAAAATATGTAATTTTATTTATTTCATTAAATATGTCCTTTTTACATGTGAAAAGTTTTAACATTCTTTTAAAAAATATTTTTAAGCTTCAAATTTTCCTCCTCATTCCTGCTCCCTCCCCACCCCTTGAGAGGCAAGAAACATACCAACTATTTATGTAAAGTCATGCAAAACATGTTTCCATATGAGTCATGTTGCAACACACACACAAACACACACTACCCAAGAAAAATAAATTAAGAAAAGTATGCCTTACTCTGGACTCAGTTCATCAGTTCTCCCTCTATCTGTGGATAGAGTTTGATTATGAGTCCTTCAGAATTGTCTTGGATCATTTTATTGATCAGGGTAGCTAAGTGTTTGTTGGAGTTACTATGTGCGATGTTCTTCTGGTTCTGCAAACTTCAAACTTCAATGCATATATATCTTCCCTGACTTTTTGAAACCCTGAAACCATCTTGCTTGCCATTTTTTTGATGGTGTGGATTAGTTTATTGCATATTTGCACAAAGTAAACCAAGCTACAAGCACATAACAAAAGTTGAACAGAAGAAAGGAGTTAAGATGTAAGAAAAATCTTAAGAGCAGAAATAGCAAAAGGAAATACCTTAAGATCTTGCCTTTCCAGGTACAAGAGCTCAACTCCTCAGATGTCAGGGGAAATGATTTCTGTGTACTCTATCAAATTGAGTGGATCCAGCGATTGCTTGTCACTTCTTATAACACAATAGTATTTCATCATAATCTATACCAAAGCAAATTCAGGCATTCCCCAATTGAACGGCATCGCCTTGATTTTCAATTCTTCACCAAAAAAATAAAAGAACAGCTATAGATATTTTTGTAGAAACACAAAATTCATTTAAAAATATTTGTGGTATACAGACCTAATAATTTTATTTTTAGGTCAAAGCATTTGCACAGATTTCCCTTCCTCCCTCATCACCCACCTTTACTGGGAAGATAAGCAATTCAATATAGGTTGTATATTTGTAGTTACACAAAACATTTCCATAGTGGATATATTGTGAAAGGCTGACTATATTTCCCTCCATCCTATCCCACCCCCCACTTGTTCTATTCTCTACTTTGTCCCTTTTCAAAAGTGTGTGCTTCTAACTACCCTCCCCCCTCCACTCAACTTGCTCTCCACTCCAGCATCCCCCTGTCATCCCCTTCCCCCCCCTACTTTCCTGTAGGGCAAGATACCAAATTTAGTGTGTGTCTTTCCCTCCCTAAGTCAAATTCAATGAGAGTAAGGTTGACCCATTCCCTTTTGCCTTCCTATTCTTTCCCTCCATTGTAACAGTTATCCCTTGCCTCTTCTATATGAGACAATTTACCTCATTCTGTCTCCCCACCATCTCTTCTTATTATATTCCCCTCTCACCTCTCAATTTCACCTTTTAAATATCATCCCTTCCTATTCAATTGATTCTGTACCCTCTGCATATGTATACCTGTATACATATATACACGCACTCACGTATGTATTCATATGCACATATACTCTCCTATATAGACATATATGTATGTATACATATACATATATATACACACATTTATATTCCCTTCAACTATCCTCATACTGAGTAAAGTTTCATAAGTTACAATTATCGTTTTTTCATGTAGGTATGTAAATAGTTCAACTTTGATAAGTCCCTTATGATTTCTTTTCCCTATATATCTTCTCATGCTTTTCTTGCTTCTTGTATTTGAAAGTAAAATTTTCTTTTCAACTCTGGTTTTTTCATCAAGAATGCTTGAAGGTCCTCTATTCCACTGAATGACCATATTTTCCCCTGAAACATGATACTCAGTTTTGCTGGAAAGGTGATTCTTGGTTTTAATCCCAGCTCCTTTGACCTCTGGAATATCATATTCCAAGCCTTTCAATCCCTTAATGTAGAAGCTACTAGATCCTGTGTTATCCTGATTGTGTTTCCGCAATATTCGAATTGTTTCTTCTTGGCTGCTTGTAACATTTTCTCCTTATTCTGAGAACTCTGGAACCTGGGTGTAATATTCCTAGGGACCTTTTTGGGATCTTTTTCAAGAGGTGATCAGTGAATTCTTTCTATTTTGCCTCTGGTTCTAAAATATCAGAGTAATTTTCCTTGAAAATTTCTTGAAGGATGATTTCTAGGTTCTTTTTTTTGATCATGGTTTTCAGGTAGTCCAATAATTTTAAAATTATTTCTCTTGGATCTATTATCCAGTGGTTTTTCCAATGAGATATTTCACATTGCCTTCTCTTTTTTCATTTGTTTGGATCTCTTTTACAGCATCTTGGTTTTTCATAAAGTCATTAGCTTCCACTTTATCCAATGTAATTCTGAAGTAATTATTCTCTTCAGTGAGCTTTTGGAATTCTTTTTCCATCTGAAAAAAATTGGCTTTTTAAGGCATTCTTCTCCTCATTAGCTTTTTGGGCCTCTTTTGCCATTTGAGTTAATCAATTTTTAAGGTGTTATTTTCTTCAGTCAGGTTGTTGACTCACTTTTCATGATTTTCTTGCATCATTCTCATTTCTCTTCTCAATTTTTCCTTCACTTCTCTTACTTGATTTTCAAAATCCTTTTTGAGCTCCTGCATTGCTTAAAAGCAGTTCATATTTTTTCTTGAAAGCTTTTGGTGCAGTAGTTCTTACTTTGTTGTCTTCCTGCTATTCCATACTTTGATCCTTTTTGTCCCCAAAAAAGGAATCTGAATTTGGATTGCTGTGCTTGCTTTGCTTCATTTGCTTGCCCATGTTGCCACTTAATTACTTTACTTTTGAGCTCTTTGCCAATTTATAACTCTGCTTTTAGAGGGGAGAGCTTTGTCCCAAATTGCTTGGATTTTTGCAGCTGGCATAGCTATTAGGAGGGCACCAACTCTGTATCCCCCACAAACTATGGCTCCCTGTTCACACACTTCAGGACCACCACCCAAGACCATGATCCAGATCCAAGCATGTTAAAGCAAGAGTGATTACTCTCCGAGTGTTTGCTTGGCCCCCCTATGATCTGCAGGCCAGGAGCTCTGAAGCAGCCACATGGAGGTGGCTGCAAGGCTGCCCCCACATCTACCACTTCTAGCTCTGGGGGCAAGGACCAGACCTGCTCCTCTGTGCCCCCCCCCCTGCCCAGTTCTAACAGAGTTCTACACTGACCTCTCACTTTTTCTTTGGCATTTATGGGTTGATAATACTCCAAACTGCCACAGCTGCTGGGGATCCACTCTCCTGAAGTCTGCTGCAGCCATTGATTGGTTGGGGCCACCTTGGCACTAAAATGATGGGCTCACATGGGGCTGGGCTCAGTTCCCAGTGTGCTGCAATGAACCCTTCATGTCTGCCCACCAGGCAGGAGATTTGTTTCTCTCTGTCACTTTGTGGGTTCTGTAGCTCTAAAATTTGTTTAGAGTCATATTTTATAGGTATTTGAGATGGTTATGGGGAGAGCTCACAGAGTTTTTCTGCTTTTATGCTGCCATCTTGGCTCAACCTGCCACATCCTCTTTCTTTATCCACAAATTTTTTTCAGGTATATTTTTTCATGTCCTCCTAGTTTATTTGTATTACCTTTTATGGCTAAATAATTTATCCATTTTGATCTTATTGTAGTATATAGTGTGAGATGTTGGTCTAAGTCTAGTTTCTGCCAAATTGCTTTCCAGTTTTCTCAACATTATTTGTCAAATGGAGAAGTCTTTATTATATTACTATGGTCATTTATTGTGTATGGTGTATCTAAATTATTCCATTCACCCACCACTTTTAAAATGTGGTGTGTATGTTTTTTTATCATGGCTTTCAGGTAATGCAATAATTCTTTTTATCAATTTTTTAATTAAAAAATATTTACTTTTAGTTTACAACATTCAGTTCCACAAGGTTATGAGTTCCAAATTTTCTCCCTTTGTTTCTCCACCCCCCCTTCCCCAACTATGGTGACTTGCAGTCCTATATAGGTTTTACAAATATGTTCACATTAAACATCAGTCAAGTTGTAAAGAAGTATTATAACAAATGAAATTAACAATGAGGAAGAAGAAACAAAACAAAACAAAAAAAAGAGAGCAAGTAGTTTGCTTCAATCTGCTTTCAGACTCTGTAATTCTTTCTCTAGATGTGGATAACCCTTTCTATCATGAGTCTTTTGGAGTCGTCTCATAGCTTTCCATTGCTGAGAGGCATCTAGTCTTTTGAAGTTAGTCATCACAGATATGATGTATCTGTAATTGTGTACAGTGTTCTCCTGATTCTGCTCCCCTCACTCCGTATAAGTTTATATAAATCTTTTCAGGTTATTATGAAATCCACTTGCTCCTCATTTCTTATATCACAATAGTATTCCATTACATTCATATGCCACAACTTGTGTAGCTATCCCCAGTTGATGGGCACCCTCTTGATTTCCAATTCTTTGTCACCACAAAAAGAGCTGCTATAAATATTTTTGTACAGACAGGATTTTGCTAGAAGGGATATTGCTGTGTCAAAGAGTATACACATTTTTATAGCCCTTTGGGCATAGTTCCAAATTGCTCTTCAGAATGGTTGGATCAATTCACAACTCCACAAACAATGCATTAGTGTTTCAATTTTCCCACATCTTCTCCAGCATTTATCATTTTCCTGTTTGGTCATGTTACCCAATCAGACAGGAGACATGTGGTACCTCATAGTTGTTTTGGTTTGAATTTCTCTAATCAGTAGTGATTTAGAGCATTTTTTCATGTGATAATAGATGTCTTTAATTTCTTCCTCTGAAAACTGCCTGCTCATATCATTTGACCATTTATCAATTGGCCAATGACTTGTATTCTTTTACATTTGACTCAGTTTTCTGTATGTTTTAGTAATGAGGCCTTTATCAGAGACACTGGTTGTAAAAATGCTTCTCCAATTTTCCACTTCCCTTCTCATTTGGGTTACATTGTCTTTGTTTGTACAAAAACTTTTCAATTTAATGTAATCAAAATTATCCATTTTGCATTTCACAATGCTTGCCATCCCTTGTTTGGTCATAAATTCTTCCCTTCTCCATAAATAGGACAGACAAACTATTCCTCTCTCTCCCAGATTGCTTACAGTATGAGCCTTCATATCTAGATCATAAACCCATTTAGAATTTATTTTGGTAAGTGGTATAAGATATTGGTCTATGCCCAGTTTCTGCCATACTGTTTTTCAATTTTCTCAGCAGATTTGTCAAATGGTGACTTCTTTTCCCAGAAGCTATAGTCTTTGGGTTTATCAAACAGTGAATTACATAGTCATTGACTACTGTGTCTTGTGTACCTAATCTACTCCATTGATCTCCTCCTTTATTCCTCAACCAGTACTAAGTAGTTTTGATGACTGCTACTTTATAATACAGTTTAAAATCTGGTATGGCTAAACCACCTTCCCTAGTATTTATTTTCATTAATTCCCTTGATATTCTGGACATTTTACTCTTCCAGATGAATCTTGTTACTATTTTTTCTAACTCAATAAAATAATTTTTGGAAGATTATTTGGTATGGCACAATTTGGTAAAATTGCATTTTTATTATATTAGCTCAACTTAACCATTAACAATTGATGTTTTCCCAGTTATTTAGATCTGACTTTATTTGCATTAAAAATATTTTGTAATTGTGATCATATAGTTCCTAGATTTGTTTTGGCAAGTAGACTCCAAAATGTTTTATAATATCTATGGTAACTTTAATTGGAATTTCTCTTTCTATTTCTTGCTGTTGCACTTTGTTAGAAATATATAGGAATGCCAAGGATGTATGTGGTTTTAATTTATATCCTGCAGCTTTGCTAAATTCATTTAATATCTCAAATAGTTTTTACTTGATTCTCTAGGATTCTCTAAGTATATCATCATATCATTTGCAAAAGAGTTGACTAATTCCTTATATTTCTTTTTCTTCTATTTTTGCTACTGCTAACATTTCTACTGCCAAATTGAATAACAGGTGTGATAGTGGACATTCATGTTTCAACCCTGGTCATAATGGAAATGCTTCTAGCGTAATCCCATTACATATAATACTTGCTGATGGTTTTAGAAGATCCTATTTATTTATTTTAAAGGAAGACTCCATTTATTCCTATTCTTTCTAGTGTTTTTAATAGGAATGGGTGTTGTATTTTGTCAAAAAATTTTTCTGTATCTATTGAGATAGTCATATGGTTTCTAGTAGTTTTATTGTTGATATCATTAGCTTCAAGTTATCCTAATATTGAAACAGTCTTGCATTCCTGGAATAAATCCTATCTGATCTAGGTGTATCATTCTCCTGATAAGTTGCTGTGATCTTTTTGCTAATATTTTATGTAAAATTTTTGCATCTATATTTATGAGAGAAATTGGTCTATAGTTTTCTTTCTCTTTTTTAACTTTTCCTGATTTAGGTTTCAGTAACAGATTTGTATCATAAATAGAATTTGATAGGATGCTTATCCAATTTTCAAGAATAGTCTACTAAGTATGGGAATTAATTATTCTTTATATGTTTGATAGAATTCACTTGTAAATCCATGTGGCCCTGGAAAATTTTTCCTAGAGCATTCAATAATGGCTTGTTCAATTTCTCTTTCTGAAATGGAGCTAACTATTTTACTTCCTCTTCAATTAATCTGGGCAATTTATATTTTTGTAAATACTCATCTATTTCACTAAGATTATAAAATTTATGAGCATACAATTACAGCAAATAATTTCTAGTTCTTGTTTTAATTTCCTCTTCATTGCAGGTAAATTCACCCTTTTCATTTTTGATACTGGTAATTTGGTTTTCTTCTTTCTTTTTTAAATAAAATTCACTAAAAGTTTTTCAATTTTATTGTTATTTTTTTCATAAAACTAGCTCTTAGTTTTATTTATTAGTTCAATAATTTTATATCAATTTAATTAACCTCCCTTTTGGTTTTCAGTATTTCTCATTTAGTATTTAATTGAGGTTTTTCAATTTGTTCTTTTTCTAGCTTTTTCAGTTGCACGCCCAATTCATTGATCTCCTTTTCCTCTATTTTATTCATGTAAGCATTCAGAGATATAAAAATTCCCTTAAGAACTGCTCTTGCTGCATCCCACAAGTTTTGGTATTTTGTCTCATTATTGTTATTCTTTTGAATGAAATTACTGATTGTTTCTGTGATTTTGTGAAAGACCTAGTCATTCTCCAGGGTCAGATTATTTAGTTTTTATTACTTTTTAGTCTATCTTTCCATGGCCCTTTATTAAATTTAATTTTTATTGCATAATGATCTTAAAAGAATGCATTTAATATTTCTGCCTTTCTGCATTGGATTGTGAGGTTTTTAATGCCCTAGAACATAATCAATTTTTGAGTATGTGTCATGAACCACTGAGAAGTAGGTATATTCATTTTTATCCCGTTCCAATTTTCTCCAGAGGTCTAGCACATTTACCTTCTTTTAAATTCAATTCACCTCCTTAACTTCTTTCTTGTTTGTTTAGAAAGTTAGATATATCAAGTTCAGAGAGGGGGAGGTTGAGGTCCCCCATTAGTATAATTTTACCATCTATTTCTTCCTCTTACTCCCTTAACTATTCCCCTCAAAATCTGGATGCTATAACACTTGGTGCATATATTTTTTGTAATGATATTGCTCAATTATTGTCAATGGTGCCTTTTAGCAGGAGTTGGTTTCCTTCCTTATCTTTTTTAATTAGATCAATTTTTGCTTTTGCTTTGTCTGAGATCAGGATTGCTGCCCCTGCTTTTTTACTTTTGCTAAAGCCATAATATATTTTACTCCAACCTTTCACCTTTGTTCTATGTGTATCCCCCTGATTCAGATTTGTTTCTTGTAAACAGCATAACGAAGGATTATGCTTTGTGTCCAATTAACATGTTTTTCCCTTTGGGGCTTTGCTTGTAACTCTTTTGACTTCATTGTCTTCTGAGTTTGTGTCTTGATCTTTCTTGTCACCGAATATCTTTTTATGTTAAGATTACTTTCTGTTGTTTGCTCAT
Organism: Petaurus breviceps papuanus; assembly: GCF_028583685.1. Lineage (NCBI taxonomy): Eukaryota > Metazoa > Chordata > Mammalia > Diprotodontia > Petauridae > Petaurus > Petaurus breviceps. The sequence goes on from NW_027186390.1 coordinate 1,919,150, forward strand.
TTTTTCCTTCTTATTTCTTGCCTTTAATTTATATTAAAGTTGGATTCTGTTCCTGATGTGGTGGGAAGAGGAGTAGCACCAAGTTTCATGCTTTTTGCCCTGATATTTTCAGTAATCTGGGGATTTTAGAAATTTTCTTGAATTCTGGAATTTTAGACATTTTCAGTGCTTCCAAGGTGATGTGACCCAGGGAGACATGAGGTCACTACTTTTCTCTTTCATGCTCTGGTCCTTACTTAAGAAGGGGCCCTGATCTCTTGACATTACAATTTGGGAATGGAAGTAATACTCCTCTTCAGGGCCCCTACTTCCTTGGGACTGAAAGTTTTGCTGCTCCTCAGAACAGTTGTCACAATATAAACTATACTAAAGAGAAACTGAGGGAGTAAAGTTCTGAACATGTCCAATTTAATAGCAAGACTAGCCAGTAAAAGGCACACAAGCCTTCTTAGTAGTCAAGGATCCATTTGACAATTAAGGCAGTTCTTTTATAGTCATACAGAGCAAAATAACATAATCTGGTGTAACTGAGGCATGTCTTGCTTCTGATTGCTCAGTGCTAAGGTCACTTAACCACAAGTTACATCAGTTTATCATGAGGTGGATTAACATCTTCTGGGACATCTTCTGGTTGAAATTTCTGAGGAAGAAGAGGACACTGGCATTTTACATGCTAGTAAATTCTAACCCATTGGGATATAATTGATGACATTATGTCTGGGAACTTTTGAGAAAGAAAATTTAGTGGGTAGAGTGTGATTTGTGCATTAAAATAGGAGATTAAAAGGTGCAGGTATATGGAGTTTACATATTAAGAGAGGATAGCTAATACATAGAAACTTGATCATTAATACACAGTAAATTGATGAAGACAATAAAGTAATATAAAATAAAGTGAGGTATCAATTTTCAATTTCACACTAGTCCCTCTTGACCAAACATGCTCCTTTCTATCTTTGACCTGTGACACAGAAGTGAATATAGGCAATTGATTTGCCTTCCAGTTCTCTCTCCATTGCTATACTAGCATAGATTTCTCCTCTAATTTCTTTTTGACCAGTTGTCAGATGCACTTGCAATTTCTGTCTGAAAATTTCCAAAACTGCTAATGTTTTTCTCACCATTACCTAATTCCATCACTGATGTTACATCCATGTAAGCTCTGGGCCAACCTCACCTCCAATATCACACACCCCTCCTCCCAACCTCCTAAGTTGTTTTGGGCTGTAAGACTGTCTCACCTTGGTCTTTTGTTAGTTTTATCACTCCAGGATTTGATTTGAGTCATTATTTTAAAGCTTTTTGGAGGGTAATGTTGGGAGAGTTCAGCTGAATATTTTTCCTACAATGTCATCTTATTTCTGCCTCTGGAAGTCCTAAAATAGAATTTTAAAGCAATAGTTTGTGAATCATTGTGAACACATAAGGACATGATGATCATTATAAGCCAATGACAGTTCATTAAAAATATATCATGCTAGACTATCCTTATTTCATTTTTAACATCAGATTTATAGATTAGAGAAACGCCATATATTTGGATTTTAGGGAAGCAATTGACTAAGTCTTTAAAATATCTTTGTGGATAAGAAGGAGAGATGAGGATTGGATGATAGTACACATAGGTAGATTTGAAACCGGTTGGGGGATCACATCCACAGAGTGTTGATTAATGAATCAATGTCAACCTAGTGGGAAGTCTCTAGTGACTTGCCAAGGACTTCATTTTTCAGCCCAGTCATGTTCAACATTTTTATCAATGACTTGGATGAAGACACAGGAGGCAGGAATTCTCTCTTATCTAATTAATAGATGACCCAAATTTGGAAAGGAAATCTATTTAATTAGTTGACAGACTTAGGAATTCAAAAGTTCACAACTGGCTAAAATTATGGGTTGTATCTAAAAATGTTGCAATTGAAAAGGGATAAATATGAAGTCTTGACCTTGGGGTAAAAGAAAAATCAACAACATGAATGCAGAATGAGTGAGTATGTCTAGACAACTATTGATGTGAAAAATAATCTCAAGGCTTTAGTTGCCTGTAAGCTTACAATATGTTAGTATTAGGGATAGTGATAGGATCTGTGGTTTCATTGATAAGGAAACTCCCTCTACCAATGCAGATTGGCATCTCTTTTTTTGTAGTTTATAGTTTCAGAGAGACACCTAGAAAATAGAATAGTTAAGTGACCTGAGTGTCAGAGTGAACCTAATTTTAATTGATTCTTAAGCTTGTATGTTATGCCATACTACTTCTATACTGAAGTTGACATTTATATATGTTATTTTTCCTCAAAAGATTCATGATTTAATTAATATATTCTCTCTATACCACTAGGGAACTCAACCCCTCCATGTCTTAGTTGATGGGTTTCATGATATTTTGGGGTTAAAATACTTGTCACAGCATTGCCTAGTCTGATAATGAGCCTCTATTAGTCTATCTAGTTAATCTTCATATGGTAAACATATCTCAGGGCCTATGTTGGAAAATTTTCTACCTCTGGAGTACATGGCAAAAGTTGTCCTCCACTGGCATATATTTGGAGAACTTCCTCATCACAATGAGGCATCTGAGTATATTTAATGGAAAAAAATAATGTGATATGATGGTCCTAAAATTCTAATAAGATCCTAGATTTTCCTGATAGTTAGAGAGTAAATGGAAAAAAGAAAGCAATATTTCCTACTTACTTTGTACTGTTTATACAAGAAAGTAAGCAAAGGAGGTAGGAAGGAAGGAAAGAAAGAAGAAAAAAGGAAAGAAAGAAGGAAGGAATGAAAGAGGGAAGGAAGTAAGGAAGAAAGAAAGAAGGAAAGGAAAGAAGGAAGGAAGGAAGGAAGAAAGGAAGGAAGGAAGGAAGGAAGGAAGGAAGGAAGGAAGGAAGGAAGGAAGGAAGGAAGGAAGGAAGGAAGGAAGGAAGGAAGGAAGGAAGGAAGGAAAGAAGGAAAGAAGGAAAGAAGGAAGGAAGGAAGGAAAGAAGGGAGGGAGGAAAGAAAGAAAGAAGAAAGCATTTCTTATTTAATGTATATCAGTCACTGTGCTAAGCATTTTGGATAGAAAAACAAGGAAGGAAAAATATTCCTTGTCCTCAAAGAGCTTATGTTCTAATGGGAAAGAGAATATATGAAAGTTAGGTGGAAGTGTCTGGGGGGTGGTGGTGGGGCCTCATACATGGCAGCCAGATATGGTGATAGCTGGAAGTAGCCTAGAAACCTGATTTAGGGGAAAATAATCATTTTTTAAGCATGACAGGAGTTTGGGGCACAGTCTAAGATAGGAAAGGAAGGGAGGGGATGAAGATCATGGGAATGTAGGAAACATGCTAGGAATTAATCAGAATGGTAAATGATTTCTAAGGTCTCTTTTAGCTCTTAGGTTATGGATCCTTGGTTGTATAATTTACTAATTTCTACATAAAGTTTTTTTTCTCCTTTTTCTGCCTTAAAACTAAGTCTTTCAAGTATCTAGGAGTGACTTCAGTTTCTGGTAAACTAGAATTGAGAAAATAAGACTATTTATAGTGTTCATCTCTTTCAGAGTTTTATAACATTTTAGTAGGTCTCAAACTGCGAGTTCAGGTCTTCTTACATTGAGCTAGTTCTTGGTTTCTGCAGAAAGTATTTAAGGAGGCCCTGACTCAGTTTCATCATTTCTTCTGATAGCCCAACCCTATGACTTTTGTTAATATACTGATATCTTTTTCCCTAAAATTTTTGGCCTAGGGTTTCTGATTTCTTTATATCTATACTTTCTTTTTTACCTGGACTCTTGATCTCCCTATTATTCAGTCATTTATCTAGACTCCGATACCCTAAACATTTTTTTTTTAATCTGGACCTATTGTGCTTTCTCCAATCTCTCTCAGCTAACTTTTCCAGATGTTATTTTTTTCCCTGTTTTACAATACCTGCTTGTCTTCCTTAGATTTATATGAATACCTAGTCCTAAACCTTCTCAGCTTGTACCTCTCTTTATTCTATCCTACCAAATGGAGTCTCTTCAATCTTAATGTTACAACCAGACAACATTTAGTTTATAAGAAGAAAATGGAAGATTTAAAATAAGAAAAAAATGACTCTTCTTATTCAATTAAGTGTAGGAATGGCTTACTGACAACAATATTCAAAGACAGGAAGTGATGTGTAATATAAAAATTCTGTGTTTAATCTCTTTAAAATATTTTAAATTAAGAAGCATTTTTTCTTCTTTCCCTTTTCTATCTCTCCTCTTCTATTGGAAAAAAAACAGAAAGAAATACAAACAAATAATAAAACAAAAAATCCTTGTAGAAAATATGAATACTCATGCAAAACAAATTTTTCACACATTAGCCATGTCCAAAAAAGTATTCCTCATATGGTATGCATTGTTTATGGTTCTTTCTTTGAGGAGGTGATTTTAGAAATATGCAACATTTTTAGATCCAACCTGTAATATCCTTTATCATCAGTTCTTTGGAATCATAGTTTATTACTGGGTAGATCTGCACTCTTTTTGCTTTTTATAATGTTGTTAGTCTATAAATTACTGCCTGATTCTTCCCACTTCAATTTGCATCAGTTCCTACAATTTTTCCCAGTTTTCTCTGAAACTGTCTACTGTTACCAAGGGCTACCAGCAATGCAGGTCTGCCTCAATATTAGGAAAACTAACAGCATGGGTTGGCCATATCAACAACATAAACAACAAAAACCATATGATTATCTAAAAAGATGCAGAAAAATATTTTGACAAATGCAATACTTCCTATTTAAAACTCTGGAAAGTCTAGTAATAAATGAAGCTTTTCTTAAAAAAAAGTATCTATCTAAAACCATCAGCAAGTGTTTCCTGTAACAGGGCAAATTGTATTCTATTATATTCATATATCAACATATATTCACTATTCATGCTTCCAGTCTAGTTCCCCTAAACATCATTAAAGGGAGTGGTTCATTTTGAAGGGGCTAGCCTTCCTGCCTTCCAACTCTCAATTATGGGACAGTTAAATTAATCTATTTGAAGCAACAGGTCACTTTGTGGCAGTCATAAAGTGACATATTCTAGGCAAGTTAGATCATTAGCACCACCTTCATTACCCTATGCTCTCAGATCCTGAAAAAGCCCAGTAATCAGATCCTCAAAATCATAGGAAAAATATTGCTTCCCCTTCCTTCATTCTGTTTTCAGCTAAGCCACTGCAGCCACTATACAGGGAATTATCTAGAATTACAGAGATGCAACCTAACTGCTGTTTCCTCAGTGGTCACTACCATTGACATGACAATGAAATTCTCACTCTCAAAGTCCTAACTATCAATATATTGGTTCAATGGTCTAGAAAAGGATATGGCTTTATCAGTGGAAATAACAGGAAAGAAGATACATTACTACTTGCTTTATTACTCAATCCTAAGGATAATGGGTCCTTTCAATATGATTTTTTTTTGCTGAAATTACCTGTATGTGTTACTTCCCTATGTTGAATGCAAACTTCTTAAAAAAAATAGGGATAGAGACAGCCAGGTGGTTCAGTGAGTAAGAGCACCGGCCCCAGAGTCAGGAGACCTGGGTTAGGTTCCGGGCTGAGATACTTAACACCCACACAAAATAACTGGCTTTGTAACCTTGAGCAAGTTACTTAACCCTAATTGCTTAGGGTTGGCTAGGTGGTGCAGTGAGTAAGAGTGTCAGGAGACCTGGGATCGGTTCTGGCCTCCAATACATGGCACCCACACAAAAATAATAATAACTGCCCATGTAACCTTGAGCAAGTTACTTTAACTCTGATTGCTTTAAAAAATAAATAGGGATATTGCAGTGGTTAGGTGGCACAGTAAATAGAGCACTGGCCCTGGAGTCAGGAGGACCTGAGTTCAAATCCAG
>NW_027186390.1:1925421-1939360 GCF_028583685.1 Petaurus breviceps papuanus
GAAGGAAAGAAGGAAAGAAGGAAGGAAGGAAGGAAAGAAGGGAGGGAGGAAAGAAAGAAAGAAGAAAGCATTTCTTATTTAATGTATATCAGTCACTGTGCTAAGCATTTTGGATAGAAAAACAAGGAAGGAAAAATATTCCTTGTCCTCAAAGAGCTTATGTTCTAATGGGAAAGAGAATATATGAAAGTTAGGTGGAAGTGTCTGGGGGGTGGTGGTGGGGCCTCATACATGGCAGCCAGATATGGTGATAGCTGGAAGTAGCCTAGAAACCTGATTTAGGGGAAAATAATCATTTTTTAAGCATGACAGGAGTTTGGGGCACAGTCTAAGATAGGAAAGGAAGGGAGGGGATGAAGATCATGGGAATGTAGGAAACATGCTAGGAATTAATCAGAATGGTAAATGATCTCTAAGGTCTCTTTTAGCTCTTAGGTTACGGATCCTTGGTTGTATAATTTACTAATTTCTACATAAAGTTTTTTTTCTCCTTTTTCTGCCTTAAAACTAAGTCTTTCAAGTTTCTAGGAGTGACTTCAGTTTCTGGTAAACTAGAATTGAGAAAATAAGACTATTTATAGTGTTCATCTCTTTCAGAGTTTTATAACATTTTAGTAGGTCTCAAACTGCGAGTTCAGGTCTTCTTACACTGAGCTAGTTCTTGGTTTCTGCAGAAAGTATTTAAGGAGGCCCTGACTCAGTTTCATCATTTCTTCTGATAGCCCAACCCTATGACTTTTGTTAATATACTGATATCTTTTTCCCTAAAATTTTTGGCCTAGGGTTTCTGATTTCTTTATATCTATACTTTCTTTTTTACCTGGACTCTTGATCTCCCTATTATTCAGTCATTTATCTAGACTCCGATACCCTAAACATTTTTTTTTTAATCTGGACCTATTGTGCTTTCTCCAATCTCTCTCAGCTAACTTTTCCAGATGTTATTTTTTCCCTGTTTTACAATACCTGCTTGTCTTCCTTAGATTTATATGAATACCTAGTCCTAAACCTTCTCAGCTTGTACCTCTCTTTATTCTATCCTACCAAATGGAGTCTCTTCAATCTTAATGTTACAACCAGACAACATTTAGTTTATAAGAAGAAAATGGAAGATTTAAAATCAGAAAAAAATGACTCTTCTTATTCAATTAAGTGTAGGAATGGCTTACTGACAACAATATTCAAAGACAGGAAGTGATGTGTAATATAAAAATTCTGCGTTTAATCTCTTTAAAATATTTTAAATTAAGAAGCATTTTTTCTTCTTTCCCTTTTCTATCTCTCCTCTTCTATTGGAAAAAAAACAGAAAGAAATACAAACAAATAATAAAACAAAAAATCCTTGTAGAAAATATGAATACTCATGCAAAACAAATTTTTCACACATTAGCCATGTCCAAAAAAGTATTCCTCATATGGTATGCATTGTTTATGGTTCTTTCTTTGAGGAGGTGATTTTAGAAATATGCAACATTTTTAGATCCAACCTGTAATATCCTTTATCATCAGTTCTTTGGAATCATAGTTTATTACTGGGTAGATCTGCACTCTTTTTGCTTTTTATAATGTTGTTAATCTATAAATTACTGCCTGATTCTTCCCACTTCAATTTGCATCAGTTCCTACAATTTTTCCCAGTTTTCTCTGAAACTGTCTACTGTTACCAAGGGCTACCAGCAATGCAGGTCTGCCTCAATATTAGGAAAACTAACAGCATGGGTTGGCCATATCAACAACATAAACAACAAAAACCATATGATTATCTAAACAGATGCAGAAAAATATTTTGACAAATGCAATACTTCCTATTTAAAACTCTGGAAAGTCTAGTAATAAATGAAGCTTTTCTTAAAAAAAAGTATCTATCTAAAACCATCAGCAAGTGTTTCCTGTAACAGGGCAAATTGTATTCTATTATATTCATATATCAACATATATTCACTATTCATGCTTCCAGTCTAGTTCCCCTAAACATCATTAAAGGGAGTGGTTCATTTTGAAGGGGCTAGCCTTCCTGCCTTCCAACTCTCAATTATGGGACAGTTAAATTAATCTATTTGAAGCAACAGGTCACTTTGTGGCAGTCAGAAAGTGACATATTCTAGGCAAGTTAGATCATTAGCACCACCTTCATTACCCTATGCTCTCAGATCCTGAAAAAGCCCAGTAATCAGATCCTCAAAATCATAGGAAAAATATTGCTTCCCCTTCCTTCATTCTGTTTTCAGCTAAGCCACTGCAGCCACTATACAGGGAATTATCTAGAATTACAGAGATGCAACCTAACTGCTGTTTCCTCAGTGGTCACTACCATTGACATGACAATGAAATTCTCACTCTCAAAGTCCTAACTATCAATATATTGGTTCAATGGTCTAGAAAAGGATATGGCTTTATCAGTGGAAATAACAGGAAAGAAGATACATTACTACTTGCTTTATTACTCAATCCTAAGGATAATGGGTCCTTTTAATATGATTTTTTTTTGCTGAAATTACCTGTATGTGTTACTTCCCTATGTTGAATGCAAACTTCTTAAAAAAAATAGGGATAGAGACAGCCAGGTGGTTCAGTGAGTAAGAGCGCCGGCCCCAGAGTCAGGAGACCTGGGTTAGGTTCCGGGCTGAGATACTTAACACCCACACAAAATAACTGGCTTTGTAACCTTGAGCAAGTTACTTAACCCTAATTGCTTAGGGTTGGCTAGGTGGTGCAGTGAGTAAGAGTGTCAGGAGACCTGGGATCGGTTCTGGCCTCCAATACATGGCACCCACACAAAAATAATAATAACTGCCCATGTAACCTTGAGCAAGTTACTTTAACTCTGATTGCTTTAAAAAATAAATAGGGATATTGCAGTGGTTAGGTGGCACAGTACATAGAGCACTGGCCCTGGAGTCAGGAGGACCTGAGTTCAAATCCAGCCTCAGACACTTAACACAAAACACTAGCCATGTGACATTGGGCAAATCACAACCCCAGTTACCCAACCTTCCCCCTTCCAAAAAAAAAAAAAAAAAAAAAAAAAAGAAGAAAAAAGGATATCTTGTTTTTCTATTTATACCCCTCAATTTAGTACAGTGTTTTGTAAATAGTCAGTTTTTAATGATTACTTTTTCATTCATTCATTATTTTAGTTAGGTCATGTGTTCTTTTCATTGTCCATAGTTTCCTTTGGGACAATTAGATGACTCAGTGAATGAGTGCTGGGCCTTAAGTAAAAAAGAAATGGGTTCAAATCCAGCCTTGAGCAGTTACCAACTGTGTCACTCTGGGGAATTCATTTAATCTCTACCCACTTCAGTTTCTTCATCTGTAAAATGTGTATAATAATAGCATCTACCTCCCATGGTCATTGAATGGATCAAAGGAAATAATAATTTTACAAAGTTTTATCACAGTGTCTGGTACATAATAGTTACTTCATAAATACTTCTATCCTTCTCCCTTCTTCTCTCCCTTTTCCCCTCCTTCCTTTCCTCTTATCCTTTTTCCCTCCATCTCTCCCTCCTTCCTTCCTTCCTTCCTTCCCCTCCTTCCTTCCTTCCTTCCTTCCTTCCTTCCTTCCTTCCTTCCTTCCTTCCTTCCTTCCTTCCTTCCTTCCTTCCTTCCTTCCTTCCTTCCTTCCTTCCCAATGTAATTAAGGGTAGCACGGTACAAGGGGAATAACACTGGACTGGTCAGCCTACTTCATTTCTGCTTCACCTACTAATTGTAAACCAGGTAACTCTAGATTTAAGCAAACACTCAAGATTTCAGTATTCTCAATTATGAAAAGAGAAAGTTGAAATCATAGATCCCTAAGTTCCATTATAGCTCTGAAAAACTGACTGGTTGCCTTATTTTCTCACAGTTTCCTACCATATATGATCTTTCAATTGACTTCTGTAGATCAATTCTTCTTATATCCTTCCTCAGACTTCTCTATTTCCCTATCCTTCCCAGTGTTTTTGCCAGGCCTCTTATTTTCTGACTGTCAAGCCTTCTCCCGAGGAGACCACTCTTTTTTTTAAAGTAAATTCAGTCCAGGATACGTAACCACTACAAAAAGCATGTGTATGTGTGTTGGTTTTCTTTGTAGACCTTGTTTGGGGTCTGGGAGCTGCTGAATCCTCCATAAATGCCAGCATTTTAGATAATCTGAGATATTTTAGCAATTTCCTTGATCTTTTATTGGATCTGGTAAAAACCTTTATTGGAGCACCCTTTTACCAAATCCTCTAAAAATTCTCATAAAATGTATTTATCACAAAATACTATAGTACCCACAATCTTCAAAGTTATGTCCAACATAGTTAGGGAAGCAACTATGATCCCATTCACAAAATTGTGAATCTTTACTCCCTTTTTTGTGTCACTCATTTATGTTTTGCTCATTATCTTTCACTCTTCTCAGGTGCCTAATTTGAATCGTTTCATTTTTTTAAATAAAGTTTTATACCTTCAAATATATATTTAAAAACATCATCAACTAGGCACATTAATGACCAAACAGACGAGACTCTGTCTCACACTAGTACATTCCACTTTTGAGTATCTCTAATTATTGAAGAGTTTTGTTTCTATCACTCCCTTTCTTCAATCCTAAATTTGCTTCTGCTACTCCTAGTTGTTACACTTAGCTTATTGGGGGAGAGCAGATTTGGTGGTTTTTAGAAAAATTATTTGATCATATGACCTAAAATTCTAAAAGGAAAGGCAACCCAAAAATTGATGTGGGAGATACTTGATTTAATCTTAAAGAAATAAAAAGAAAGAAATCTAAAAAGGAGAAATGTGGTAAGGGTGGGGAAACACTTAAAGAAAATGATAAAAAAAAATTAAAAATTCACAGCTAAAAGATGAAATTGAAAATGACTAAAGGAGTTTGAATTCAAAAAGTATGGTATGGAGCTCTAGTAACTACATGCTAAACCTCAGAATGAGTAAAAGAAGATGAAGCATATATGGGACATATATTGCTTATACCTAAATCAGGGAAAAGAGGAGAATAAAAAGAGAGATAGACCTCCTGCTTAGAGAAGTTGACAATGGAGATAGATAATGGATAGAAAATAGAACAACTCCTATTATTTTGCTTCTATTTTCTCTACCAAGTGAAAGAAAATAGAGCCACCCAGCTCTTATTTTGCCAAAAAATTTCTGTCGTAGTAATTATGGACTATGACATATTTTCTCAAACCCTATACACAGTAACAGGCTGGGTCCCAAGAGTTGAACTGATGGCTTTAAGTGGTCTAATAATTTTAAAATTATGTCTCCTGTATCTATTTTCCAGGTTAATTGTTTTTCTAATGAGATATTTCACATTGGCTTCTATTTTTTCATTCTTTTGGTTTTGCTTTATAGTTTCTTGATTTCTCATGAAGTCATAAGCTTCATTTGTTCCATTCTAATTTTTAAGGAATTATTGTATTCAGCGAGCTTTTGAACCTCCTTTTCCATTTGACCAAATTTGCTTTTTAAGCTATTCTTTCTGTCATTGGCTTTTTGAACCTCTTTTGCCATTTGGGTCAGTCTTTTTTTTAAGATGTTATTTTCTTTAGCATTTTCTTGGTTCTCCTTTAGCAAGCAGTTGACTTGCTTTTCATGATTTTCTTGCATCATTCTCATTTTTCTTCCCAATTTTCCTCCACTTCACTTACTTGATTTTCAAAATCCTTCTTGAGCTCTTCCATGGCCTCTAAGTGGTTCATATTTTTCTTAGAGGCTTTTGATGCAGGAATTCTGACTTTCATGTGTTCCTCCTGTTCCATGCCTTGATCCTTTTTTCTAAGTACCTGACTTTAGATCTATTTGTCAAGGTAGGACTCTGCTTCCAGTGTGTGTGTGTGTGTGTGTGTGTGTGTGTATGTGTGTGTGTGTGTGTGTGCTGGGGGGGGGAGCAGTTTGGGTGTAAGCTTAAGGAGTTTTGTGTAGCTGTTTTCAGAGATACTTCTAGTGGCCTGTGCATTTTCAGCTCTTCTGAAGTGGTATGATCAAAGGAGAGGTATTTACTCCTCTCCTAGTCTGTGCTGTTGTTTGTAAATAACCTCAATTAATCTTTTCTCCCTTGTAACTGTGAGGAGGATTCCCTCTCCACTGCAAACACAAGCTCAGCCATACTTAGCACTAGTCTTCACCCCAGGACCACCACCCAGGACTACAATTCAAATCCTATCATAGACAAAGCAAGAAAATCAACATCTCAATGTCATCAAAGAGATCCCCTGTAATCCCCTCAGATTGACTACTTGAAGCCCCAACCATCTGTGGGCTGAGAGCTCTAGAAGCAGCCACTGCCATTGCCCACCACCACCACGGCCCTCAGTTTGGGTCCAAACTGTGCTCCTCTCTCACACATGTCTGACAGACTTTTCCTACTGACCTTATAAGTTGTCTTTGGCATATGTGGGTTGAGAAGTCTGGAAACTACTACTGCTACCAGTGACTCAGTCCCCTGAGGTCTGCTCCAGCCCCTTCTGTGCCAGCATACCCTTCGCTGGACTAAGTTTTTCTCTCAGACTGGCTCAACAGACTTTCCTATTGACCTACCAAGGTGTCTTGGACTGGAAATCTGTTTTATTCTATCATTTTGTGGTTTCTGCTGCTCTAGAATTTATTGAGAGTCATTTTCACAGTTATTTGGAGGGGTTTAGGGGAGAGCTCAAGTGAATACCTGCTTTTACTCCACTATCATGGCTCCAGCCCCCCCAACATTATTTTCACTGTACCAATTCTGCTACCACACCATGAACATCACATCACACTGGACAAGAGGGCAATATGGGGGAAAATATTCTAAATGAATTTTTATTTGCTCTTAGAAGATTGGAAAATCTGGTTTCCCAACATGTAATTTAGTAAAGGACCAGATATATCTCCATTTTGTCAAATTCAGTCATGAGCATTTTTTGCCCTCTATCATTTTCATTAACTATGATTGTAGGATAAAGAAATGGACAAAGTGCTGGGCTTGAAGTTAGGAAATGCTAACTTTAAATATTACTTCTGTTGCTTGCAACTGACTCTGAAAGACGAACTGACCCAAGAAGACAATAAATGAAGACACAAACATTGCAAAGACATGATATTGCCCCTTCCTGTATTTCATAACCATAAATAATTATAAACGAATGGGTTCTTGATTTGATTCCAAAAGTTCTTTTTCTTCAGGAAGAAAGGTAATTAGCTAGCAGGCCATGCATTCAGAGAAAGGATAAAATGATATTTTTGCCAATCCACCATAAGTCTTTTTGTCCTGGTCAGATTTGAGCCAGTTGGCTACAGTCAATGGCTTCTGGACCATTCTCTGCATACTCTAGACCACATACCTTCTTCTCTTGACCATGTGGCTTGTTTATAAAAAGTGTATGGCACTGCTCTGTGACTATCTTGCTTTATACAGAACGGATGGACAATAGCAGTTTTATCCAACAATTAAGAGTACAGAGGACTCTACCCTATCTTTATATGTCCACATAACTATTTGTTTCTCCCCAGTTCTGTAGAAGTATCAGGTTGACAATATTTTCCCAAAGAGGCATAGGGAGAATAAAAGCAAAGTAAAAATTCTAAAACTATGTTCTAAAGCTCTGGAAAAAGTAGGATAAACCTGATTCTTGAACATATCTTTCTCTGTCTATCCTTCTGTCTGATTTCCTCTCCTCTGTGTATGGCCTTTCATGTTTGTATTTAATTGTACTAAGGAATTCAGGCTCTAAATCCTTAATCCATTTTTAATTTGTCATCATATATTTATTTGGTACTTACTATATGCCAGGCAAAAAAATAACAAAATATGAAGGATCAAATTAAATCCCTAAAGCATTTCAGGAAAAAAAATAGGTAAACAAAATTTCAGTCCATCAGAACATATATCTGGACAGATATTGCATATGCACAATGAACTCTTCTGAGAACTGAATGATAAGAAAAAAAATCACATCATCATATTTGATAAATTATCCATTGTTTTCAACTATTTCAAGCTACTTTCATTATCCAAAGTTTATTTGTTTGTAGCAATAATATCTTCTTGTGATGCTACATGTTCATAAATATTCTTAAGACAATGATTTTAGAAAAAAATTAAAATTGCTGATGACCCAAAAGACACCAGAAAGATGCATTGTAGGGGGAGATATGAGAAATGACTGAAAAGGCATCCTTAGGGACCTCTGTGACTTGAAAAGCAGATGAACTAGTCATATAATGAGTAAAAAGAATAGATCAACAGTCTGAATATTGATGTGAATCCCATCAAATAGTAATAGACCCAACAGTATTCTCTGGTTCATGAATAGATTCTCTGCAAAGAATTTATGTGACGACATGGAGAAGAATTTTACAAGTAAAACTATTCCTAATATTTTGGAATGTATACTTGGAAAAGGAAAACTGACCCTGATGAGATGTTTGATGTACTAAAGTACCAAGATTCCAGCTAGAAACTTTGCTATAAGTTCCTTTTTTGACCTTGTTTATATTAACTCTTTTAATAAAATCCCACAACATCAAAATACCAGAGTTTGAAAAGATCTCAGAATTTATCTAAGTCAACCTTCACTGAAACAAGAATTTAAAAGAAGGTTCTCTCAAGAAGAGGCCAAAATAGCAAATAATTAACAGAGATACAACTCATCAGTTTTTATAGCTAACTTAGATTAGGGAGTAATAGTACCAATTCCCATTGTAGAATTAGTATTATAAGATAACCTGGCAGAGGTATTGTTATTTTAAAGTGCTAGGTGTGTAATTTTCTATGAAAGTGTATAGATGTGTTCTAATATTATTATTATGGAGCTCAGAAATGAGGATTTAGAAACCTGATTGAATTCATTCAGTGAATATACTTTAGTAGACAAAAGGCAATATGGAATTGAGCTCAGATAAGGAGGGCAACCCAAATCCCCTAAAATCTTTATTTAAGGTGTGTGTACATGTGCATGTGCATATGTGCATGTGTATGTATGTGTGAATGTATGAGAGAGGAAGGGAAGAGAAAAGGAGGAAAAGGGGGAGAGAGGAAGAGGAAGTAAAAATAGAGGAAGTAGTAAGAGGGGAAAGGAAGAAGGAGAAAAAGGAAGAGATAAAGATAGAGGGAAAGGGAAAAAAATAGAAAAAATTTAAGAGGAAATCGGAAGGAAAGTAGGGAGAAGGAACGGTGGTTTCTCTATCCCTCCCCAATGCCAACTTAGCTCATTTCTTTAGTTATGCCAGTCAGATACTTGTTTAAATCTCCTCTTTTGTTTTTATAGACAGAGTTTTTGAGCTTAGAAGATGTGGAGAAATAGAATTTAGTTTTTTGCATCCATGCATTTCTGGTCATGCATGAATATCCAGCATTATAATACAGCATCATGAGAGAGCATAAGATAAGTGATGTGATATTCAGGAAAAATCCTGCTGGATTATAGAACACAAATTTGAGGTCTGATTTTGCCACTTCATAACCTATGTGGTTAAGCCACGTGAGTCTCTGGGTCCCAATTTTCTCATTTGTAAAATGAAGGGATTGGACCATACAACTCCTAATGTCCTTTATGTTTGTACATCTATGCTTCTATTGTCTTTCTTTGTCCTTTCTGAAGATGTCCCTAGTTCAATGGTACATATTTAGCGACTTAAATGTATCTGTAACGTTATGGGTTTGGAAGTTTCTTCTATGATTCAGATCATTACCCATATAAGTCTACCAGTCTTGTGCAACTCTTGTCCATGCCTTCACACAAGTTTGTCAAAGGGGGTACATCCAAGATACCAGAGGTATTTCTCTTTATCCTCACTTTGCCAGGGTACCAGTGACACTGATTTCCCACTTACCCTTTATCTTTGCAATATGACAAGTCATCTTGTCTTCCTATGATAAAATTTCTTCCACAAAATCCAGCTTAGCTGTCTCAAAGAAGTGATTATTGGTTCTTGTAAGCTATACCAGCAGGTGTGTACTCTGGACAATTCTGACAGTCTGGAAAGGCTTTGAGCATTGCCCTAGCAACAGACTGAGCCTGTTTTTGAAGACAAATATAGCTAAGTATGATAAGACCCTTTACTAGTATGCTGACTACCTGGGTGAAGAAGTTTTTGGACATAGTAACATATGAAACAATAAAAAATTTTATAAAGGGCATTAATCCCTTTTTTACTGCAGTGACAGTGGCAGAACAGCAAGGGAGAGGGCACAGGTTACAGTTCCTTGATTGTAAATAAAGTCTGATTTGACTATTGGGGCGCTAAATCTGACATTCGTTTTCAATGACCTATGAATTGACTTTGTTGCAGGACCCAAATCATATGAATGTTGACGCTGAAGCATATGGGTAATTAAATGTCTTTGAAAACTGTACAAATGGCCATTTCAAGACTCTAGTTAGAAATTACTTTTCCTGAGGGAGTACTCATAAATAAAGTGTAGCTCAGGTCCAAGAAGAATCTGTTAAAAAATGCATTGTTATTTGAATAAATGGGCATAATTTTGTTTATCCTGTTATAAAAAATAATATCTATTTCGGTATCCTTGTAGTTTTTGGCAAGTTTTGTCTTTAATTATGTCTATGTCCATCAAATCCATACTATTCACTAAATTCAGTTCAACATTTATTAATGAGCAATCCATATGACCAAGACACTGGGCTAGATGCTGGGAATATAAAAACAAAAGGCAAACATCACTTACCCTCAAGGAACTTTAATTCTAAAAAGAGATGTTACTTATTTTAGGTGTAATATTAATTGTTTAGAAAATTCTCCCTTTTGGAAAGTAATGGGATGACAGACTAGAATGCTTACTGCATTGCGGTAGATGGAAGCTAAGAGCTTCCACAAAAAATTTTCAGCCACAAATGGTCTCAGTGCTTTGTACGGCTGACCTGAATTCAAAGCTTAGGGAAGGTACGAGTTAACTGTAAACATCATAACAGGAAAGTTATTCTTTAATAAAAGTGATAAACTTTCCTTTTATAACACACATGTGATTTGACATTGAAATAAATGCAGATGCTTCTTTGCTTGGTGTATTCCCTGTTGTGCTTTTCTAAAACACCTTCACATCTGGCCTGCCTCATTCCCGTGAAATGGCTTGTTGTTTATGTCACACAAAGAGAACAGATTGATTTTACAGTGAGTAAGGAGGATGATGAATTATACGTTGGAGAAAAATCCTTGTCTGAGCGATCCAAACATTTGAAAATAAATGTTGCCTTTTGGAAAAGTTTCTTATGGTACTCCCAAGATCCCTGTATTACATGATCACTGTTTAAGGGTTAAGTGTACAAAAAATGAAAAGATAAATTTCATTCCCATAAATTTAGAAATCTTTCAAGTGTGTATTATTCAGTCAATATTGGTAAGCCCGTGGTGGCCTCATTGTTATCCCCAAAGCCCCAACCATAACTATAGATTCAAATATTTTACCTATGTCTCAGAATAAATCTTTCTTCCAATATCTTTCACTATACTTCATACCTGTCTTATGGACTTATATTATTTTTATATTAGAATCATTTGTGCTCATGACTTATCTTTCTACTGGGCTATAAGCTCATCAAAGGTAAAACAAAAACCAGAGAAACTAGGAATTTTTTATAAGAAATTCTTTTGTCCAAAGCTTTGTGCATAATAAATGTTCTTAAATTTTCTATTCTATTCATTTCAAAAGTTGAACAAAGGGATTAATTAAGTGTATATTATATGTAATGCAAGACATTGGACATACAAAGACAATAATGAACTAGTTCCTGCCTTTAAAAAAAAAACTTTCCAAAGGAAATAAAATAAATGAAAAACAAGGTGATTTGAGGAAAGTCAAAATACTAAAGGCTGGTGGGATGAGCAAATGGCTTCCTGGAGGAGATGTCATTGAAGTTGAGCCTTCAAGGTGGATAAAGATTTAGAGAGCCATATCTCATGAGAGAATACATTACAGGTGAGGCAAACAGCTGGTGATCATATATGGAGGCAGGACATTGAATGATGATTTCAGGTCATAGCTGGTTATTGGATAGATTAGATTGGAGATTGCATGAAAGGGAGCAACATAAAATTATGCTTTCAGTTAGGTGATTTTTCCTTTTTTTTTTTTTGCTAATTGTATTTTGCAAGAAATGTTTCTTTTGTTTCAAAGAAAGGTCTTCATGTAGGCCTCACAAATGCTATACCCACAAAACTATTTGTACATGATTACTAAAATCATTTTTTATTTCCATGCTGCATTTGATGATGCTGTCCCCTTTTCATTCTGGGTAATTTTTGATAGGGGATTCTATGTTTTTCTACCACATGATCTAGGCCTACCTCTCTGCTCTCATTCTCTATACTGTTCTTCTAAGCAAGCCTAAGAGAACATTGGCTCTCTTTAGCTTCTAAAGCTTTGGCAGGTCTGTCACACTGTGTAATACCATCCCTCTGCATGTATTGCTATATTTAATACTCATTTTTTTCTAGGAAAATTCTTCTTATTGATCATCTTATCTCTTCTCCAACTCACCACTGTAATCCTTGAATCACACTACTCCTTACTCTTTCCTTCCTCAACTTACTTCTATTAATATATTATTTAGATAGCAATAGTGTGAATTCTTCTCAAGCAACTTTCTAAGATTATAAGTTTTAGGACTGATATATGTTTAAATTGGAAGTGACAGTTGTCATATTAACTAATGCATGGGTTCATAAAAACAAAATAATACAAACCTTTATCTGTATATAATAGTAATGTGCTAATAAAGATTTGGGGCAGGTAAGAGTTGCAGTAGATAGAGTGCCAGACCTGGAGTCAAGAAGAAATATTTCTGAGTTCAAATTTGGCCTTGGACACTCACTAGCTGTGTGACCTTGGGCAAGTCTCTTAACCCTGTTTGCCTCAGTTTCCTCTTCTATAAAATGAGCTGGAAAAGAAAAAAGACAGACCACTTCAGTATCTTTTCCAAGAAAACTCCAAATGCAGTAATGAAAAGTCTGACATGACTGAAAATGACTGAACAACAAAAAATATATCACAACCAGTTATCTACAATGGATGGAAAATTTAAACTTAGCCTGAACTACTAGTATGATCCATTAATTTCTTAAGTCTAGAAATCAACAAAATAATCTATCCCTTTTACTGTTTTTTAGATCATATTAAAAATCTAACAATAGGTTCTTGGGAGCCAGTAATAGCTGACTACAGCACACTCCTGTGTATACATGTTATTTTTCCCAGTAGAAGGCAAGCTTCTTGAATTTAGGATTGGTTTTGCTTTTATCTTTACATAGCTAAAACATAGCATAGTCCCTAACACATAGCAGATGCTCAATAAATGCCAGTTGAATTGAATTGGCTTATACATATTTATGTTGATTATATTTTTCTTTTTGTTCTTCCTTTTTATATTTAACATTAATAGTCATCCTGTAATATCTGCTCCCAAAGAATAAGCAGAGTAGAGTGTTAAGAGGCCTGGATTTGGAGCCAGAATTCCCAGGTTCAAATATCAGCTCTGTTACTTTTTGCCTACAGGGGTGGGGAAGCTGTGGCCTCAAGGCCACATGTGGCCCTCTAGGTCCTCAAGTGCAGCCTTTTGACTAAATCCAAACTTCACAGAACAAATCTCCTTAACAAAAGAATTTGTTGTATAAAACTTGGACTCAGTCAAAAGGCTACTCTCAAGGACCTAGAAGACCACATGTGACTTTGAGGCCACACGTTCCCCACCCCATGTGAATTGGGTCAAGTCACTTAGACTTACTGGGTTAACATTTTGTCATTTATAAGTAAAATCAAGTCAAATTCAACAAGCATTTACAAACATTTCTTATGTGTGCCCCATCCTAGAACAGGGAAAAAATGGATAAAATGAAAGATAAAGCATAGTTCCTGTTCTCAAGGAGTTCACAGACCAATGGGGGAGATAGCATGCAAACAAGATACATCTCTCTCTCTCTCTCTCTCTCTCTCTCTCTCTCTCTCTCTCTCTCT
>NW_027186390.1:1939370-1960975 GCF_028583685.1 Petaurus breviceps papuanus
TCTCTCTCTCTCTCTCTCTCTCTCTCTCTCTCTCTCTCTCTCTCTCTGTCTCTGTCTCTCTGTCTGTCTCTGTCTCTCTGTCTCTATGTCTCTGTCTCTCTATCTCTCTGTCTCTGTCTCTTTGTCTCTGTTTCTCTCTCTCACTCTCTCTCTGTTTCTCTCTCTCTCTCAGATATATTGGGGATGATCTCAGAGGAAAGACATTAAGGTTAAGGTAGATGAGGAAAAAAGTTCTTTCAGAAGGTGGATTTTAGTTGGGTCTTGAAGGATACCAGGAAAGTAGAAAGAAGAGATGAGTAAGGAGGGAATCCCAGGATTGAGAGACAACCAGTGAAAATGTCCAGAGTTAGGAGATGGAGTATCCTGAGTGAGAAATAGAAAGGAAGCCAATGTAACTGGATAAAAGAGTACATGTAGAGAACCAAGGTGTAAGAAGAATGGAAAAGTATAAAGAAATAAGGTTATTAAAAGCTTTCAAAACCAGAGGAGTATTCAATTGTTCCTAGAGGTAAAAGGAGTCACCAGAGTTTGGTGTGTGTGTGTATGTCTGTGCGCATGCTCGCGTGTGCACATTTGCGAGGGACTTGTTGATATCTGCTTATTAGCAAAACTTTTTGAGAAGTGGCATCAATACCTAGAAAGAAAGTATTCAAGAGAAGAGGGTGATCAACAATGTCAAAGGCTGAATAGAGATCAAGAAGGATGAAGATTGAGAAAAAGGCCTTCTGATTTGGCAATTAAAAATAATGGGTAACTTTGGACCAAACAATTGAATAATGATTTCAATTGAATGATGAGGTCAGCAACCAGACTATAGAGTTAAGAAGAGAGTGGGAGAAGAAGGGGAAGCATTGATTATGGATGACTTTCCCAAGTTTATCCATCAAGGGAAGAAATAGGTAAGAATAGGTAATAAGAATAAGGTAATAAGAAATATGTACAATAGGTAAGAAGGATGGATAAATCAAGTAAGAAGTTTTGTACTTTTTAATGTAGGAATTTAAGTAAATGATCTCTAAGTTTCCTTCCTATTTGGGATGCTATTCTTTATCTAATACCATGTCCACTTCAGTGCTTGATAGATGCTAATTTTTTAACTAAAGTGATTAGCTTATTTTAAGATTAGCATCTTCACATCTTCTTTTGCCATTTTTATTTGTTGATAAGTATATGCAAAGATTATGAAGTCTAAAGTCACTTTCTTGATCAACTCAGTATGTAGACTTTCTTGATTAAAAATGTTAACATCAATCTCCTTTTCATCTGTGTTTACACAAGCAAACAATGAAGAGAATTAAAAAAAAAATAACCAGGGAACTCAATTAATATAAATGAAAAGTCTGGATAATTTAAATACTCCAACCTATTTTCCTTAAGATCAGTAGCAGTATTTTTATAAGTTGAATGATATGGTTAATTGCACCAAACTGCCTCTAAAATTAACCTGCATAGAGATAGCTTTAATGTTGTAGATTTTCTACTTTGGGGATTAAAAAAAATTCTAATAAGTCCACTCACTATTGTTTTGGTTTACAGACCATTCAGCACTATAGACTAATGATTACATGCACAGGGTAATAAAACCTCTATGAGTACTCAGGATCCTTTAAAACAAAGTCTAAAACCAGTTAAGTTTAGCACAATTCAGAAAATGGGCACAGTATGGTGCAAAGGATTTCTTACTGGATATCAGATGGATGCAGTTGGGGAGATGGAGAATGAGGTGTATGAAATTAATTTAGCCAACTGTCTGGAAACCTAACATGACACAAGTGATAAGATTTAAATATCCAGGCTCTTCTGTATTACTAGTCAATACAAATTCAAGCTACATAATTTAAATGCTGAAAAGATACAAACCTTGGAATGAGGCAATGCAGAGTTTTATTTGATGTAGCAACTCAAATGGCCAGCAAAATAGATAACGTTGAGTAATATTTGCTCGCAAACAGCTCCAAGAAAGCAATTCAATAGGTGGGTTTTGAGCTTCAGGCATTGTAAAATTCTTTCCTTCTCATACATTTTATGTTTTCTTTAATAAACTGGAAAGTCACAGCAGGCCTCATCTGCAATAGTAGGTGGTCATTCATTTCACAATCCACTAATTTTCATGATTATTCAGCATTTTGTGTTACCTGAGACTGCTTTTCGTCTTGGCATCACCAGCCCATAATATCAGATAGACTAATACATGTTTAGAATCATTGATTCCACAGGGCATGGCAGGATCTTGATGTTTGCCTTTAGTCTTTCTAGAGATGAATGCAACCTGACAGGAAGCCACAAGGATTTCAAATATGCTAATGACATATAGGATTCCTTTGGCTATATATCACTGAGTTGTTAAACCATCACAACTTAACATCTTATCAGAAAGATGCCCTGCACTGAAATATTTCCTCAAGTTAAAAAAAAAAACAACATTTTTTTTGCTGGATCCAGTTATCCTCTGCCTTTCAGAGGAAAAAAAAATTCATAGCAGTGCTTGGGAAACGAGAAGAGACTCAGAAAGAGGATTGAGAATCTAGTACATTAGGATTAACTTCCATCTTAGGTAATGATTCCCTTATTGGGTGCAAATAATAATCTTTCCCTGTTGTTTACAAAAATTTTCAGGATTGTGAGGAGTAGATTTATTTTTGGGTCATTTCAAAGGAAGTTCTTTGCAATGAAATTACCTTGTGTTTTAGATTGCCAAGACAAATTGTGTGTGGGGGGGTGGGGGGTTCCAGTTTGTGCAATTGACTATGCATCGTAAAACTGGCCAATAATATCTATTGCTGGGGGAGGTTAAGATGGAGGTTTGCTTGAATTTAGGGATTCTGAGCTCCAGTAGAGCTCAAGACAAATGGGTGTTCACATTGTGGTATTAATATTTGTTAACCCCTTGGAATAGAGAGTCACTTAGATACCTAAGGAGGAACAAACAACTCCAGGTTAGAAAATGCAGAAAGTTAAAGCTGTCAGACTAATCATTGGGATCATTTATGAGTAACTACTGCATATCTAACCCAGTTGAAATCTCAAAAAATAAATTTAAAATGTGAATTGAATTTTTCAGAAGTGCCTGATACATGGTGACGTGTTTTTTTGTGATTTTTCTTTGTGCAGACAAAAGCTCCCCTTGTACATGGAGATCAAAAAAGTTAAATGTGGAAGCATTTTATTTACACTCACACAATGCAGTGCCAACCTCATAGTAAACACATGTTTTGAGATGCAACTTATAGGTACATCTAGTCCTACTTCCAGAGTCTACTATTTCATTTGAATGTAGCCTTTCACACCTTAGTAGCTAGCCTTTATGAGTTGTTGTAGCTTTAAAATATCCCCATTTTGGCATAGCTTGTAGAGATGAGCTTCCTCTAAAATGGGTAGGCTGATTTCAGATGGTAACTATATGACATCCATTGCAGTCTATATTCAAAGCCTTTAAAA
The DNA here is from genome assembly GCF_028583685.1 of Petaurus breviceps papuanus. Lineage (NCBI taxonomy): Eukaryota > Metazoa > Chordata > Mammalia > Diprotodontia > Petauridae > Petaurus > Petaurus breviceps. Next base: position 1,942,809 of record NW_027186390.1, read on the forward strand.
CTTGGTAGGAGCTTCCATAGGTTTTGATTTATCCACATAGCCCTTGAGATACCATGGCAAATGATAAATCATGAGGCATGGGAGGAGGAACTTAGTGGAACATGAAGTATATGTTTGTGTATATTGATGATCTGTGAGTATGAGTATGATTTATTGAATGTTAACATGCTTTTCTCGAGTAGACAAGGAGGTCTCAATACATCAGTACAATCTATATTTTTCAAAATGTAATGTTATAGATCATATTTTTTTTCTGCATAAGTTGAAGTTATATCTGAATTACAATGGAGCTTTTTGTTTGGTCCTAAAGAGAACAAGTCCTTAGTTGTCTCAAACTAGAAATATCTCGAATTAAAATTATCCCATTTTCATTCCTGATACTTACAGTTCTGTCAGCATTACCCTAATTCTCCCAGGTCCAATTCCATCCCACCCCTCACCTAGTCCAGTAAAGTCCTAGTATTTTCCCCTTTTCTCTTAATTCTCATTGCCACCACCCTAGTCTAGGCTCTTTCCATACAGTGTGGCCCAGAGAACATAAAGATTAAATGATTTGCCCCAGAATCTTTTAGCCAAAAGTGAGAACCCAGGTCTTCCTTGCTATCTCTCTAACCACTAAGCCATTCTGTAGCTCATAAAATAATGATCTCTTGGTGTTGTTGTTCAGTTGCACTCTACCCTCCATGACCTCAAAGACCATCTAGTTCATAGGGTATTCTTGGCAAAGATATTGGAATGGTCTGCCATTTTCTTCTCTCATGGGTTAAGGCAGATAGAGGTTAAGTGGCCTGCCCAGGGTCACATAGCTAGGGTCAGAGGTCAGATTTAAACTCAGACCTTTCTGACTCCAGGCCCAGCACTCTATCCACTGAACCACTTAGCTGCCTCCTTAAAATAATGATAGGTAATATATACAAATATATTCATGGTTACAAAATGCTTCATACATATAATATTTCATTTGAGTCTCACAATAACCCTGCAATTAGGTGCTATAATCATCTCCATTTTATAGATAAAGAAACTGAGTTTAAAAGACATTAGATAATTTGCCGATGACTATATAAATGATGAGTATATGTAGCAAGATTTGAACTCAGGTCTTCCAGAATCCATGTCCAATACTCTTTTCTTTATACTGCCTCACCTTTCATTCAATCATTTCTTAACTCAAACTTAAAAGTGAACTTGCTCTGTGCTTCAATAATCCCTGGAATACAAATGGAAAAAAAATGTTGAGGAATTTCTAATACAGATGTCAATTATTAGATAACTATGTCCTTCTGCAATAAAAGATAAGCCTAGTTCTCCAACATGTGCATAATAAGAGAGGCATTTTTTTAACTGAACTATATGAAATGCTAATCTTAGTGGTAATCTAGTTCATAGAGAGGCAGCATGCTCTAGTGGATAAATGATGGACCTGGAATTACAAAGATCTTTGTTTAATTCCTGCCACAGATTCTTATCTTTGTGACCCTGGGCAAGTTATTTTCAACCTCTTTTGGCCTCAGGTCCTCATCTATGAAATGAAGAGACTGGATTAGGTAGCTTCTAAGGTCCCACCTAATTCAAAATCCATGATCCAGTGAAATCAACAATTCATGGATCCTTCTTTAATGCCTCCCCCCATCAAGTGATCTTCCAGCCTGTTCTTGAATATTTATAGTGACCATGAACTCAATACTTCATGAGTCTGCTTCACAGAGGAAGTAAACAGAAAATTAGGTAGAGCCCTGGGCCAGAAATCAGGAAGGTCTCAGTTCAAACACTTTCTAGCTATGTGGCCTTGGGTAAGTCATTTAACTTCTGTGTTCCTTAGTTTCCTCATCTGAAAATGGGGATCATAAAAGCACCTATATCCCAGGGATCTTGTAAGGATCAAATGAGACAAATGTAAGCTTATAGTACAGTGCCTGGCACATAAAAAACACTATATAAATGTTAGCAACTCCTACTACTATTAAAACTCCTACTACTGCTACTTCTACTACTGTTGCTGCTGCTGCTACTACTACTACTACACCTTTGTTTCCCTCAGTTTTCTGTACTGCAATAAGGTAATAGTACCCACCTACCAGGACTATTTGCAGTGACAAAATAAGGTAGCATTTGTAAAGCATTTAGCACAATGCTTTACGTAGAGTAAGTACTTAAGAGTTTTTTTTTTCCTTCCTTCCTCAAACCATTTTCTAATAGGTATTCTTAAGAAATAAAATGAATTATGCTACCTTCTGATTCTCCTCTTGATATATGCTGTTTCTGGAAAATTGATATCTAAATACATTACTATAGTAAGGATCTGTAATTTATTTTATTTGGGGCCCCCCTTCCTTAAGACAGATGGCTTACTACCTTCAGAGAGTTGCCTGACATACCATGATTGCATAGCTTTTAGATATCAGAATAAGAGTCTGAGCCCTGGTCTTCCTGATTCCATGTCCAACATTCTACAAATAAAGCCATGCTGATTCTCATGTTAAGTTTTTTGAGATAAAGCTAATGGATTGATTTCACTAAAATAATGCCTTTCTTACCTTCTGTTGTGATGGCAATGGGTTAATAAACTCATCCATGGCCTTCATTCTCTCCTTTATTGCTTCGTTTTTACTTTCAGTGTGATATCTGGTTTTAATTGACCACATTCTGCCCATTTACCCTCTGTCAGCTTAGCAGAAAAAAGTGGAAAATTCCTATTTCATCTGCTCTGCTCAGGCATCCCATCTGATAGGCTGATGTGTGGTTGGAATAGCCTCAGTGCCTTAATCTAGGATTTCACAGTTGGAGATCTGATACTGCCATTTCATCTTGAGTGTGGCAGTTGGATGGTAATAGTGGTATTAGTCCAGGGATGCCAGAGGACATTGGTGACAGATTCAGGATTCCTCTATAAGGGTAATTGTGCTAGCACCACAGCTTTATCAACTTGGATTTTTAACTTCTACTCCAAGCCACTTTGTTGCCACAGCCTGCCTGATACCCGTTTAAATGAAGTATTTACTTGCTTAAAGAGAGCTGCTATCTCCTTATCCAACTGTGCAGGGTTGTTCAGTGTACTGTTCGGAAAAAAAATATTTCTAGTCTTTGGATTCCTGTATGAATGACAATGTTTGAATGACTATAGAATTCTTCCAGGTGTGGGGCACTATCTGAGCTGACTTACTATCAAAGCAATTATAGCATTTTGAGCAGGTAAAGAAACCTTCAATCTACTAGTTAGCAATTTGACATTCATATGTTTGTATGTTTTCAGAGTATCAATATGAGGGTATAGCCTGAGCAGTTTTTAATGGTAGTTTGATGGTGGGTGGCAAAAGTTTTCCAAGAAAAGATTGAATTTCATGATAACTGCATCACTGACTGTGGCAATAAAGAAAAAAGAAAAAACACAATGCTATCAGATCCAGTACTACACAGCCTTCTGTGGTGGGACCAAGATCCAAAATGCCCTGACTATTTTAATTCAGCTTGGTCATGAGGGTTGCTGAGGAAATTTGCTAGGGAAGCTTAAAGATTTGAGACCTGAATAAATCTAAATGGACTGGGAACTAAAGAAACCTAAATGTGGAGCGGATATATGTATTTTAAAAATACATCATTATCCTGGGAACATCCTAAGCAAAAATAGGAACAAGATAAAGAACAACTAGGAATGATATTATCAACAGTAACAAGAAATAGGGTGATTAGTAGAATGATAGGCAGAGATCAAGGTAGATAGAAGTTACAGAGGAAGTCTCACATTAGATGTTAGACACTGATATTCAAAGGAAGGAAACTATGTTCCTTGGCATGAGGATGCAAAGTTGGATATCCAGCTACTAAAGAAATAGAGTAACAAGACAAAAATCTTTTTTATTAAGGAACTGAGATAGGTATCATCCCTTCTAGTATGGGGAAACTTGGATACAGGGTGGGAACCCAGTCACTACCTTGCCAAAGTCAGAATAAAAGAGAACAAGACTAATTTGATGAAACCTGTCTGTCATCAAGTACCATAAACTTTCATACTGGAACTGAAGTATACTAATTATAAAATCAATAATGATATTAGTCATTATTAGATATAATAGTCATTATTAGATATAATAATACTTGCTAACATATGATTTGCAAATAAAATTTACAAAAAATTCATTTTATACTTGCAACAATCCTAAGAGACAAGTTTTACTATAATCTCATTTTACATAGAAGAAAAACTAAGGCAGATGAGTTTAAATGACTTCTTATTAGGCCTCAAGGCTGGATTTGAACGTTTGTCTTCTTTACTCCAAGTCCAAGTCCACACTCTATTATCTGTACTACTTGGATCTTTAAGTAGGCGTTCATTGGATTTAGGACTGGAAAGGAATTTTGGAGACCATTCAGTATACTTAACTTTAAATGTCAGAAAACTAAGGCCAAGATAGATTAGATAATTTGCTCCAAATTATGTAGTCAGACAGAGAGAAATAAGGAGAGCCATAATTTGAACACAGGTCTTCTTAGCCTCAGTTACCAAAATTAGGTTAGTAAGGATTTATAATACCTTTTATGTAGTTAGAATATTTAAAAAATATATATTTATTTTATTCTGAACTTAAGAAATAAAACAAGAATTTCTATAAAAATAGAATTTAAAAAATGATTGCACATGAAACTGCAAATCTATTAGGTACAACTTGCTATTAATTTTAAATAAAATAAAAGTAGAATGTTAATTTAGTAGAAGGATTAAATTTAAAAAATATATATATAGACCAAAGCTATATTTGTTTAAATATATTTTACAAATACTAAATTATTCATATTCAGACATTTTTTCTATTTATGATTAGTTTTTTTGGAAAGTATTTCATTTTTTCCAATTGTGTGTAAAGATACTTTTCAGTGTTCATTTTTTATAAAATTTGGGCTCCAAATATTTTTCTCCCTCACTCATATCTCCCCTTCCCAAGATGACAAGCAATCTGAAATAGGTTATACATGTACAATCATGTAAGCATATTTCCATATTAGTCATGTTGTAAAAGAAGAAATAGAAGAAAAGGGAAAAGCTATAAAAAAACAAACAAACAAAAAATAACCTGTGAAAAAAATGTCCTTTGATCTACATTAAGACTCCATATTACTTTCTTGGGTGCTGGATCACATTTTTCATCATAAGACTTTTAGAATTATCTTAGATCATATTTTTTTTAAGCAATTGGGGTTAAGTAACTTGCTCAAGTTTACACGGCCAGGTATTTCTGGGTGTAGTACTAAGCATCAGAGCCCGGATTCGATCCCAGGTCACCCGACTCTGGGCCTGGTGTATTATTCGCTGTGCTACCTGGCCACCCCCTCTTGGATCATATTATTACTAACAATTCTAAGTCAATCATCTTTCATCATCACACAATATTGCTGTTACTGTGTGCCATGTTGTCCTGATTCTGGTCACTTCACTCAGCATCAGTTCATGTAAATCTTTCCATGTTTTTTTTTTTTTCTGAAATATGCTTGCTCATCATTTCTTAAGGCACAATACAACACAACTTGTTCAGCCACTATTCAATTATTGGGAATCTTCTCAATTTCAAATTCTTTGTCAACACATAAAGAGCTGTGTAAAGCCAAGCACAAGTAGCTTTCCAGAGCACTGCTGCTGTGAATAGCTCTAAAGTTCTGATCACATAGTACAGTGAATTCTCTATTTATTCATGAGTAAAATAAAGCAAAACATCCACAGAAACCAAAGTACAGCATTCACAATGATATAACATAACAACTTATGACTAAAGTGGACACATAGTTTTCACTTAAAGTGGCTACATAGTTTTTTTTTCAAATGCTTTATTAACTTCTGATTTACATCATTCATTTCTGCCAGATTTTGAGTTGCAAATTTCCTCCCCGTTTTTTACCCTATCCACTGCCCCAAAATAGCAATCCCACAGGCTATCCCCTCCTCCAATCTGCTCTGTCCAATATCTTTTCCCATACCCCTTTCGACTTTTCTAGTAGGTCATGGTGGATCTCTATGCCCAAGTGCCTGTATATCTTATTTCCCAATTACATGTAAAATAGTATTAATGATAGTATATATCTATATCTATATGTATTTAAACATTTGATTTTAAAACTTTGAATTAAAGATTCATTCCCTTCCTCCCTTGTCACCCACCCTTAGTGGGAAGATAAGCAGTTCAGTATAGGTTGTACATGTGTAGCTAATGCAAAACAGTAACATAGTAGATATATTGTAAAATACTGACTATATTTCCCTCCCTCCTGTCCCACCTCCCACTTGTTCTATTCTCTACTTTGATCCTGTCCCTTTTCAAAAGTGGATGCTTCCAACTTCCCTCCCCCCCAGCCTGCCCTCCCTTCGATCATCCCCCCCTACTCTCCTGGAGGGTGAGATACCCTATTTAGTGTGTATTTCATTCCCCTCCCAAGCCAAATTCAATGAGAATAAGGTTGACCGATTCCCTTTTGCCTTCCTATTCTTCCCCTCCATTGTAACCATTTTCTTTTACCTCTTCTTTATGAGATAGTTTACCCCAATTTGTCTCTCCCCATCTCCTCTCATTATATTCCTCTCCCACCTCTTAATTTCACCTTTTAAGTATCATACCTTCCTGTTAAATTGGTCCTGTGCCCTCTATCTATGTATACCTGTATATATATGTACACACATTCACATATGTATTCTTATGCCCACATACACTCATATATAGACATATATATATATATATATATATATATATATATATATATATTCCCTTCAACTATGTTCATACTGACAAAAGTTTCAACATTCACAATTATTGTTTTTCCATGTAGGAATGTTAATAATTCAACTTCGATAAGTTACTTATGATTTCTTTTCCCCTTTTAACTCCTCATGCTTCTCTTGCTTTTTGTATCTGAATGTGAAATTTTCTATTCAACTCTGGTTTTTTAATCAAGAATGCTTGAAAGTCCTCTATTCCACTGAATGACCATATTTTCCCCTGAAACATGATACTCAGTTTTGCTGAGAAGATGATTCTTGGTTTTCATCCCAGCTCCTTTGACCTCCCGAATATCACATTCCAAGCCCTTTGATCCCTCAGTGTAGAAGCTGCCAGATCCTGGGTTATCCTGATCATGTTTCCACAATATTCAAATTGTTTCTTCCTGGCTGCCTGTAATATTCTCTCCTTAATCTGGAAATTACAGAACATGGCTATAATATTCCTAGGAGTTTTCTTTTGGGGATCTTTTCAAGAGGTGATCAGTGGGTTTTTTCAACCTCTATTTTGCCCTCTGGTTCTAAAACATCAGGGCAGTTTTCTTTGAGAACTTCCTGGAAGATGATTTTTAGGTTCTTACTTTGATCATGGCTTTCAGGTAGTCTAATAATTTTGAAATTCTCTCTCCTGGATCTATTTTCCAGGTCAGTGGTTTTTACCATGAGATATTTCACACTGCCTTCTATTCTTTCATTTGTTTGGATCTGTTTAACAGCATCTTGATTTCTCATAAAGTCATTAGCTTCCATTTGCTCCAGTCTAATTCTGAAGCAATGATTCCCCTCAGTGAGCTTTTGAGATTCTTTTTCCATCTGGCAAATTCGACTTTTTAAGGCATTCTTCTCCTCATTGCCTTTTTGAGCCTCTTTTGCCATATGAATTAGTCTGTTTTTAAGGGGGTATTTTCCTCAATCAGGCTGTTGACTCTCATTTGTAATTTTCTTGCATTGTTCTCATTTCTCTTCCCAAATTTTCCTCCACTTCCCTTATCTGCTTCTTAAGGTCCTCTATGGCCTGTAACCAGCCTGTATTTTCTTTTGAAGCTTTTGGTGCAGGAGTTCTGACTTCACTGTCTTCCTGGTGTTCCATGCTTTGCTCCTTTTTGTCCCCAAAATAGGAGTGTAATGTTGGAATTTTCTGTCGGCTTTGTTTCCTTTGCCTGGTTATGTCGCCCCTCAGTCACTTGACCCTTGGGCTTTTTGACACAGTAGGACTCTGCCACCAGATGGGGAGCTTCATTCCAAAAGCTGGGGTTTTCTCAGCTGCAGGAGGTATTAGATGAGTACCCTCTCTGAGGTCTCTACATGCTCTGGCAAGCTGGATACACACCCCAGGACTTCAACCCTAGACTGCAATCCATATCCAAGCAGGTTACAGCAAGAGCCATTACCCTTCAGACTGGTGCTTGGTCCCCCTACACTCTGCAGGCTAGGAGCCGAAGCTGCCACTTGGTGCTGGCTGGCTGTGCTGGTTTCTTAGGAGCTTCTCGCTCTGGGGGCAAAGGCCATGCACTCCCACTTACTGTATCCCAAAGTCCAGACTGCACTGACATCTCACTTTGTCCTTTGCATCTAAGTGTTGATAATTCTGGAAATGGCCACAGCTGCTGGTGATCTGGAGTCCCTCCAGCCAGTGGCTGGTCAGGCCTGCCCTGGGGCTAAAACCTCCAGCTCCTGGGCCTGGGTTCAGCTACCAGAGCGCTGCGGTGGCCAATTCCTGCCAGCCTGCTGGGCTGTCCTCAGTGGGAAGTTAGCTTCTCTGTGTCATTTTGTGGGTTCTGCAGCTCCAAAGTTTGTTCAGAGTCCCCTTTTTACATTGATTGGGGAAGGTGGACGCTGGAGCTGCTCAGAGGTTGTGCTTCTACTCTGCCATCTTGACTCTGCCCTTGTGGCTACATACTTTTGAACAAAAGATATCATTCAGTAAGTCCTTAACCCAATCATCCTTAAGGAGCAATCCTCCTTAAGGGACACAAAGTACAAAGGTCTAAGTTTTCCCACACTTATATCACATTGTCTTAATCTCTCAGTCAAAAACTCTTCTTTCTTCTTGATTGAAATTTAGATTCCAATCATCCTTAACTCAATCACCTTTAAGGGGTACAAGGTACAGAGTACAGAGTTCTTGCACCCCTAGATCACAGTCAGTCAGCACTAAGTACCCAAGGAGAGGTCTTTTCATCTTGGCTTGAGGCTGGCTCCCAAATTCCATGGTTCTTCTTCCATGGGTCCAGCTCCCTGTATTCACAGTCAGGCAGCTCTCAGTTCCTTGTCCAGCTCCTTGTCCAGCTTCTCATCCAGCTCCTTGTCCAATTCCTCATCCAGTTCCCAATCAATATGGAAGATCACAATGTCCAGTCCACCTCATGTCCTTCCCTGTTTCTGTTTCTGGGAAGAGAAAGTTTAAGAGAGCCCAAACAACATTGATGCACATTGCTGGCACCATCATCAATTCACTATCTGCCTGTGAAATCAACACCAACCCACAAATAAGGTCTGAGAACTCAACATAGACCCAGAAAAAGGTCTGCAAACTCAACACAAATTGTCAGTATGGTCCCAGGAACTCTGAAACCCTCCTCTAGGACTTCTGTAAACAGACAAGGAAAGCCTCTTTCAGGGCTTCCAGTAAGGTTCTTGGGATTCCATACAAAGTATTACAAACATAAATCAACATAGACAGAATAGACAGAGTGCCTGGCCTCCACAATCATTCCCCTTCTCAGTTCTGCTCTATCTCAGCTATGCTCCTGCATATGGTCTACTTCCTGTTCTGCCCCTTTCTGTTGCATCAGCAAGTTCCTCCCACCTTCAAATCATAAGGGACTCAAACAATGTCCTAAATACTTAAGTAGCGGAAACAAGGCCCTAAGTACTTGTTTGCTTGTCATTGTGAGCTGTTATAAATATTTTTGTATGTGTAGGACCTTTTTCCTTTTTTTAAATGATATCTCTCAGATAACGATGTAATAGTAGGATTGCTGGATTAAGGGGTATGCATAGCTCAACTGCCCTTTGGCCATAGTCCCAAATTGGTCTCCAGAATGGTTGAATCAGTTCACAGATCTGCCAACAATTCATTAGTGTCCCAATTTTCAACATCTCCAAAATTTATCATTTCTGTCATATTAGCGAATCTTATAAATGGGAAGTAGTACTGCTGAGGTATTTTATTTTGAATTTCTGTAATCAACAGTGATTTAGACCTTTTTTATATGACTATATGGAAAACTGACTGTTCATATCTTTTGACCTTTTATCTATTGGGGAATGATTTGCATTCTTATAAATTTGACTCACTTTTCTACATATTTGAGAAATGAAACTTTATCAGAAATACTCACTATAAAATTCCCTCTTCCCCAAATCTTTCTGATTTCCTTCTAATATTAGTTGTGTTGGTTTTGTTTGTGCAAACCCTTTATAATTCAATGTAATGAACATCCATTTTGCATTTCATAATGTTTTTTATCTTTTGTTTGGTCATAAATTCTTCCCTTCTCCATAGATCTTACAGGCAAAATATTATTAACTCTCCTAATTTGCTTATAGTATCACACTTTATGCCTAAATCATATACACATTTTGGACCTATATTTGTATATGGTGGTAGATGTTGGTCTATCCTAGCTTTTGCCATACTATTTTCCAATTTTTCCAGCAGTTTATTTTGTCACATATTGAGTTCTTATCCTAGAAGCTAAAAGTTTTGGATTTATCAAACTCATTACTGTAGTCATTCACTACTGTGTCTTGTATAGCTAATCTTTTCCATTGATCTATTACGTTATTTCTTAGCAAGTACCAAAAACTTTTATAATTGTTGCTTTATGATATAGTTTTAGATCTGGTATGACCAGGCAAACTTCCTTTGCATTTTTTAAAATTAATTCCCTTGATATTATTAATCTTTTGCTCTTCTAGATGAATTTTGTTATTTTTTTCTAGCTCTATATAATATTTTTGGTTGTTTGGTATGGCACTGAATAAGCATATTATTTTAGGTAAAATTGTCATTTTTATTATATTTACTGAGCCTACACATGATCAATTAATTTTTTTCCAATCATTTAGAGTCGACTTTCTTTGTGTGAAAAGTCTTTTGTAATTATGTTCATATAGTCCCTGGTTTTGACTTGGCAACCAGAATCTCAAATATTTATATTGCCTACAGTTATTTTAAATAGATTCTCACAATCTCTTGCTGCTGGGCTTTGTTGGCAATATATAGAAATACTGATATTTTATTTGGGTTTATTTTATAACCTGCAACTTTGATAAAATTGTTAATAGCCACAAGCAGTTTTTACTTGATTCTCTAGGATTTTTTATATTTTATTTTATTTCTGCTTTTTGGAGGGGGGAAGGCAGGGCAATTGGGGTTAAGTGACTTGCCCAAGGACACATGGCTAGTAAGTGTTAAGTGTCTGAGGCCTGATTTGAACTCAGGTCCTCCTGACTCCAGGGCTGGTGCTCTATTCACAACCACCTAGCCACCCAAATAAATTTTTTTTAAAATATTATATCTGAAAATCTACAAAGAGTGATAGTTTATTTTTCTCTTCGCCTATTCTAATGCCTATACTTTCTTTTTCTTCTCTCATTGCTATATCTAACATTTGAAGAATAATATTAAATAATAGAGGTGATAATGGACATGCTTGCTTCACCTCTGATTGTATTGGGAAGACTTTTTACCTTTTACCCATTACAGAAAATTCTTACTAATTATGCATAAATATTACTTTTAATTTTAAGGAAACATCCATTTATTCCTATGCTCTCTAATGTTTTAATAGGAATGTTTGATGTATTTTGTCAATAGCTTTTGAAGATATCTTTTGAGATATATTTTAGAATATGATTTCTGTTGATTTTCTTATTGATATGGTCAGTTATGCTAAAAGTTTTCCTAATATTGAACCAGCCTTGCATTCCTGGTATTAATGCCACCTGGTCATATTGTATTATCCATGCTATATATTAATGTAATCTCTTTGTTGGTATTTTGTTAAAATTTTTTCATCAATATTCATTGGGGAATCTGTCTGTGATTTTGTTTCTCTGTTTTTGTTCTTCCAAGATTGTATTTTGTGGAAAGCTTTTTCTGCATCTATTGGTATAGCCATATAATTTTTGTTGTTTTTTATTATTAACATAGTTAATTATTCTAACAGTTTTCCTATGGTAAGAAAGAAACAACTCGATTCCACAACTAAGCCACAGTCAGAATCACATAAGATTTAGCATCTTCTACATTAATGGATCAGAGGGTTTGGAAAGTGAAATTGTGGTGGCGTAAAGGAACAGATATTACAACAGAATAATATACCTGGCAAAACTAAGTATATAATCTTTTGAGGGAAAATGCATATTTAATGGGAGAGAAGACTTTCAAACATTACTGATGATAGGACCAAAGCTGAATAGAAAATTTGACTTTCAAAGACATGACAAAAGAGGAATATAAAAAGGTAAACATGAAAGAGAAATTATAAGTGGTTCAAAAAGTTAAGCTATTTACCCTTCTATCTGGGAAGATGATAACATTTATCTTCTAAGAACTTTATCATTACTATAGTTACCTAGATACATTCTACATAAAGAGAAGGCATGGGAGTGAGTCCATTATGATGGGATGATATAAAAAAATGGATTGGTGAGGGAGTGGGATAACCTGGGAGAAGGAGGAAGGGAGAAGAATATTGAAAAAAAAATGATCCCACATAAAAGGCACAATGAAGATCTTTTACAGTATAGGGGTAAATGTTGGGTGGGGGGTAGTCAACATTTAACTTCTCTCACATCTAAATTGGTTCTCAAACGGAATACATATATACCTAATTGGTAATAGAAATATCCCTTACCCAATAGGATGTAGGAGGGGAATGGAATAGAAATAAGGGTGTGTGTGTGTGTGTGTGTGTGTGTGTGTGTGTGTGTGTGTGTGTGTTATAAATGGGAGGGCAGATAAAAGAAGGCATTGGTCAGAAGTAAAACAGACCAGAGGAAACAAAGGATAAAAAGAGAAAAAGAAGGAAAAAATCAAAGAAAATAAGATAAAGAGAAATACAGAATTAGTAATAATAATTGTGAATATGAGTGGAAAGAAATCACCCATATAACAGAAGTAGACAGCAAAATGGATTCAAAACCATAATGTAATGATATTTTGCTTACAAGAAGCACATTTAAAAGGGAAAAAGACACAGAGTTAAAATAAGGGGCTAGAGCAGAATCTATTGTTTTTCAACTGAATTAAGAAGACAAGGGTAACAATCATTATCTCAGGTAAGCAAAAGCAAAGATAGACCTAATAGGTATAAGCAGAGAAACTACGTCTTGCTAAAAGGAACCATAGACCATGAAGTCATATCAATACTAAACTTATGTGCACCAACTGACATATCATCCAAATACTTAAAGGAAAAGTTCCATGAATTGCAGGAAGAAATAGTAAAATTATACTACTAGCAGGGGATTTGAATGTTCTCCACTCTGAACTAGATAAATTTAACCATAAAATAAGTAATAAAGAAGTTGAGGAGATGCATAGGATCATAGAAAATATAGATATGATAGACCTCTAAAGAAGACTGAATGGGAATAGAAAGTAATATACATTTTATTCTATTGTATTTGGCATCTTCACAAAAATTGATCATCTACTTGGGCATAAAAACCTTACATTCAAATGCAGAAAAGCAGACATATGAAATGCCCCCTTTTCAAAAGACAACATAATAAAACAATATTTAATAAATATCCGTAGAGGTGTGGTTTAAAAATGAATTGGAAACTAAGTAATCTAATCCTAAAGAATAAATGGACCAAAGCACAAATCATAAAAACAATAAATTATTTCATTAAAGAGAATGACAGCAATGAAACAACATTCTAAAAATATATGTGATACAGCCAAAGCAGTACTTTTGTATATCTCTAAATATTTAAATTAATAAAATAGAGAAAGGGCATATCAATCAAATTAGGCATGGAATTAAAAAGTTTAAAAGGAACAAATTAAAAATCATAGATTACAAACCAAAATGGAATTTGTAGAACTAAAAGTGGAGATTATTACAACAAACAAAGCAAAACAAAACAAAACAAAAACAACAACAAAAAAAACCAAATAAAAACCCTAATAACCTAATTGATAAAACAGGGATATAGTTTTATGGAAAAAAAATTAAAACAGATAAAGCATTTGTTAATTTGATTGAAAGAATAAAACCAAATCAGTAGTATCAAAAATAAAAAAGGGTGAGGGCACCACCAATGAAGATGAAATTAAGGCAATTATTACAAGCTATTTATTCTCAATTATATACCAGTAAAACTGATTATTTAAGTGAAACATATGCATATTTAGAAAAATATTAACTACCCAGTTTAACAGAAGGGGAAATAGAATACTTAAATAACTGTATCTTAGGAAAACAAACTGAACAAACCTTTTATGAGCTCACCAAGAAAAAATCTCCAGTACAAGGCAGATTTAGAAGTGCATTCTATCAAACATTTAAGGAATAATTAATCCCAATACTATATAAACTGCTTGAAAAAAGTTAGTAAAGAAGTCCTATCAAATTTCTTTTATTACACAAATATGATTTTAATACCTCAGCTAGGGAGAATAAAAAGAGAAAAAAGAAAATTTTGGACCAATTTCCCTAATGAATATTGATGCAAAATTTTTAAATAAAATATTAGCAAGGAGATTGCAGCAATTTATCAAGAGGACCATTCCAGGTAGGTTTTATGCTGGTAATGTAGGATTGGTTCAATATTAGAAAAACTATCATCATAATAACCATTTCCATAATAGTAACTGCAAAAACCACATGATTATATCAATAGATATAGAAAAAGCATTTAATCAAGTATAGTACCCCTTCATATTAAAGACATTAAAAAGAATATGTATCAATGGATTCTTTCTTTAAATGATAAATAGAATCTATTTAAAACCAAGAGTTACCATTTTCTGTAATGGGGATAAACTTTAAGCTTTCCCAATAAGATCAGTTGTGAAACAAGGATGTCCATTATCATCACTACTATTCTATATTGTACTGGCAATGATAACTGTAGCAATAAGAGAAGAAAAAAAATTAAGGAATAAAAATAGACCATGATGTAACCAAACTATGATTCTTTGCAGATGATATGATTGTATACTTAGAGATACCTAGATAATTAACTAAAAAAAAACCCTTGAAATTAGTCAAGTTGTAGGATAAAAAATAAACCAAAATAATTCATCTACATTTCTTTTAAAAACCAACAACAACAACAACAACAACAAAAACTAGCTGGAAGACACAGAAAGATAAATTCCATTGAAAATTTAAATTACAATTTAAAATACTTGGAAGTTTACCTGCCAAGACAAACCAAGAAACTATTTGAACACAATTACAAAACATCTTTCACACAAATAAAGACAAACATAAACAATTGGAGATATTTTATTTGCTTATGGGCAGAGAGAGCCAATATAATAAACATGAACATTATTCTTAAGTTAATTAGTTTATTCAGTGCCATATTAACCAAAGTATTAAAGAATTATTTTATAGCTACAAAAAATAGTAAGAAAATTTGTCTAAAAGAACAAGAGATCAAGAATATCAAGGGAATGAATAAAATAAATGTTAAGGAAGGCAGTCCAGCACTACCAAATTTCAAACTGTATTATGAAATAGTAATCATCAAAACAATCTGGTAATGACTAGGATATAGACTGGTGGATCATTGGAATAGGGTAGGTACCCAATACACAATAGTAAATCATTGTAGTAATCAGTGTTTGATAAACTTAAAGATCCAAACTTTTCAGGTAAGAACTTAACATTTGACAAGAATTACTGGAAAAATTGGGAAACTGCTAGAAACTAGGCTAGACTAACATTTCATCCTCTTTACCAAGATAAAATCAAAATAGAAAACAAATGATTTAGACATAAATGGTGATCCCATAAAGTAAAACCCTTCAGATATATGAATAAGTGAAAGGTTTATAACTAAACAAGAGATAGAGAGCAATATGGGAAAATAAAATAGATAATTTTGATTACATGAAATTAAAAAGGTTTTGCAAAAACAAATCCAACACACTCAAGATTAAAAGAAAAGTAGGAAACTGGAGGGGGGGCAAATTATAAAAAGTTTCTCTCACAAAAGTCTTATTTTTCAAATATATAAGGAACTTAGCCAAATTTATAAAAATGAGAGCCATTCCCCAGATGATAAACAGTCAAAGGATATGAAGAGGTAGTTTTAAGAAAAAATCAAAAGTATCAATAGTCACAGAAAAAAAATCCTTGAAATTACTACTGATCAGAGAAATTAAAATTGAAACATAGCTGATATATAGCATCATACTTACCAGTTTGGATAACATGACAGAAAGAGAAAATGAGAAATGCCAGAGAGTGTTTGGATAAATTGGGACACTAATGTACTCTTGTTGGAGTTGTGAACTAGTTTAATCATTCTGGAAAACAATTTATTAATATGTCCCAAGAGCTATGAACTCTGTATACCCTTTGACCCAGCAATACCCCCATTAGGTTTGTATCCCAAGGAGATAAAAGAAAATGAAAAGGAACCTATTTTTATAAAAAAATATTAATAGCAGCTTCTATTGTGGCAAAGAACTGGGAATCAATAGGATGTTCATCAACTGAGGAATGACTAAACAAGTTGTGCCTTATGATTGTGATGGAACACTCTTCTGTTAAAAGAAATGAAGAGTAGGCTAGTTTCCAAAAAAAAAAAAAACTTGGGAAGGCTTACATGAAATCATGCAAAGTGAAATGAGCAGGATGAGTAGAATATTGTACATGGTAAAAGCAATATTCTACAGATGATCAACTGTGAAAGACTTAGTCACTCTGAGCAAGACAATGATCCAAGACAATTCCAAAGGACATATGATAATAAATGCCACCTTAAGACAGATCATTGATGATTTCTGAATGCAGACTGAAGTATAGTATTGTTTTTATTTATTTGTATTTGCTTTTTTTGTTTATATTTTATTTTTCAACATGGCTAATGCAGAAATATCTTTTTTGTGTGCCCCATGTATAATTGAAATCAAATTGCCTGAATTCTCAAGGATGGTAAAGGAGGGAAAAAATTTAAAACTAAAAAAATATTTTAAATATTGTTAAAAGTTTTCTATGTCGGGGCGGCCAGGTGGCTCAGTGAGTAAGAGCACTGGCTCCAGCGTCGGGATGACCTGGATCAAATCCAGGCTCAGATACTCAGAACCACACCCAGAAATAATAACTGGCCATGTAACCTTGAGCAAGTTACTTAACCCCAATTGCTTTAAAAAAAGTTTTCTATGTCATTGAGCAATATTTAATGAAACTATTATTATTATTATTATTATTATTATTATTATTATTATGCTTTTTGTAGGGAAGAAGGCAGGGCAATTGTGGTTGTACTTGCCCAAGGTCACATAGCCAGTAAGTCTTAAGTGTCTGAGCTCTCATTTGAACTCAGCTCCTCCTGATTCTAGGGCCAGGGCTATATTCACTGTGCCACCTAGCTGCCCCAACAAATATTATTTTAAATAAACAATATAGAACTATGCAGGTAAAAAATGAGCATACCTTCCATGACCAAACTTAGTTGTTTTTCTCGTGATTATTCTAAACATCATTCTCTTCTTCACACTGGTACTAAATCTGTTATTTATGGGTAGAAGTTCTTCTATGTCTCTCATTTCTCACTAACTTCATTTCTCACATTTTGGCCATTTCAGTGACTTTGAGACTTCAAGGCACCATGAGTACTAGGAATGAGTAAAGGTCTTGATTAAATGAGTAAAGTACTTGATTGCTCTAACTAGCTTAACCAAGACTTTATTTCATCCTTCTGTTGTCAGTTACATTAAGTACTTATTTAGAGAGAAGTCTCTTTCTTTTGCCTTTTCTCTGTATTCTCATTTTCTGTGAATATTAAGAATAAAATAAATCACTGAGAATTACCAAGCATCAAAAGTAGAGGTATCTGCTGTTATTCTGGGGCAGATATCTATGATGTTATAAGGAAGTTTCCCAACCTTATCAAAGCTCATGGTAACTCTTAACTTCTGATGATTCATGTGGGAACAAAGCCTATATACCCTGCAAGAATCTAGAAGATATTGCTAAACTGAAGGTATTAGGGACATCAGAAGTGATGAATTAAACCTTTTTTTCTTGGACCTTTTGCTCCTCAGCAAATGAGAACTGTTTGGTGAAACAGAAATGGTGGGAAGCTAATGGGGAAATAACAAGGATCTCTTAGAACATGTTAGAGGCAACCCCAAAACTGCACATAATCTGATGCATCCCTGTATCAGCAATGCCATATTCACAATGCCTATAGAGATTACGAATAT
>NW_027186390.1:1960985-1975564 GCF_028583685.1 Petaurus breviceps papuanus
AAAAAAAAAAAAAAAAAAAAAAAAAAAAAAAAAAAAAAAAAAAGGCTTCACGCTGCCACTGCCTCTGCTGCTGCCGCAACCGCAACTGCAACTGCCAACCGCCAACTGCAGGACCGTTAGCTTGTCAGGACCGTTAGCTCGGCTTTTTTTTTTTTTTCTCTCGCTTTCCGCTTTCTCTTGCTCCGCCCCTTCCTGCTACATCAGCAAACCGCAGGACCGCTAGCTCGGCTCAGAAAACCGCAGGACCGCTTTCTCTTGCTCTGCTATGTCAGCACGTCCATGGGGCATGGGAGATCTTTAAATCCCATAACCCTTACAATCCCCTAAGATTGTTGCAGAAATTTTAAAAGTTTAAGTCAGAAAGTATAGGAAGAATCACATTGAATAAAATTCTACATGTGAAATTGTGTCAGACAGGAAAGGACAACCTTTAAGAATGAATTTCTAAAGACCCAGAGAGACTATTTTGATGAAAAGTAAAAGTATAACATGTTTTAAAAAGACTTATATGGCTGCAGAGGGAATTTATTGACCAAGATGAATTTAAGTAAGGCTAGGCAACCGATGATGACTAAGTGTGGCATGGGTCTATAGTGTCAGGGGCACTAAAGCTTACAATGAATTCTAAGGAATCCTAAGGAAATGCCAGGAAAACAACACCAATTTAGAATACTCCACTGTTAAATCCTTGGAGTCAGTCATGAAACTACTTGTTCTTCCATCCAACAACCTTACTGTTATGTGATCTAAGAACACATAGTCCTCTAGCCCAGGGGCAAACTCCCAACTCCCATATTGCTTTGCCCTAAGGATTTGGATTGCTGGTCCTCAAAATGAGGAAGATCAGGACTGAGTAGAGTTTGACTTGACATACTCTAGCTATTGAATGTTGTTAGTATATCAGATATAGTATGGATAACTCCACTAAAATGTAGATGAAATGAAGAGCTCATTTAAAAAAATACTTTGTACCACCACCCATTGTAAATAATAACACACACTAAAATTCATAGCTTGCTTTGAGATACTTCTGTTGGTCTGGGGGAGAAGATGAGGTATGTGATTTAGTAATAGGAGACCCCTTTAAACTTTCCTAGTAAATTACTAAGCATTTTTGGGGAAAGGTAGCAGATAAAGAAAACTAAATGTTTTAAAATGTACTGAAATAGATCAGACTTTTTATATAGATGGTATTTATTTTTTAATATTATAGAACTGACAGATAAAAAGCATCAATATATCATTTCATTTATTCCAACTGTTAAATTAGACACAAGCTATTTTATCAATTTTGACATCCATCTACATACATAACTTCTACTTACTTATCTTACTTAAGCTTCCCAGCTGAACCCAAGAAAACATTGCAATGGATGCATGGCCCTTACTTTTATTCATTACAGATGATCTAGCATGATATACCCATACTTTCCCCTCTCTTTCCAAACTCCTGAAAATGAAATGTACAGAAATTCCCTTTCTCTATTCTTTTTCATGTTGTTTACTTATTACTTCCATATTTCTCATCCCCCCAATAGTTCTGATGATGAACTACATAGAAATAGAAAAGTTGTGATGATGAAATACATACTTCTCTTTGTTTTTTTTATACTAGTGCCTACAATTTCTTAACTAAACATATTAAAGTGAAAGTTTTATTACATTTTTCCAAGGACCTGGGAGAGTGCATCCATAGTTAGGTTGAATGGGGAGGGGGAAATAAAATTGATTTATGTATGTAACATATTTTGTATTGTTTGTTGAAAAAAAATATAAATTTCATTATCTGTTGTGTATATACTATTTAATTCCTGGAAATTTTGAAGAGAAAAATGCTTATAACTGGAATGGAGGAGTGATCAGTAAAGGCACTATGATATAGTGGGAAGAGGGTTGACTTTAAAGTAGATAGAACACTTATGAAACACTTACTATGTGGTAGTGTTCATTTCTGGGACACAAAAGGAAGCATAGAAGGCAGAAAGTACTCTCAAGAAGCTTACATTTTAATAAGGAATACAACATATGAACGGGAACTGGAATGGGGAAGGAGTAAGACTGTGTGTGAAGGGGGCAGGGTCACAGGTGAGGAGGAGGAAGATTTTGGAGAGAGACCAGGCATAAATCAAGTAAAGCATAGCTGGCTGTTGTTGTTGAGCTCTTTCATTTGTGTCCAACTCTTTCTGATCTCATTTGGGATTTTCTTGGCATAGATACTGGAGAGAATTACCATTTCCTTCTCTATTACATTTTATGGATGAGGAAATGTGCAAACAGGGTTAAGTAACTTGCACAGGGTCACACAGCTAGTAAGTTTCTGAGTCTGGATTTGGACTCATAAAGATGACTTTTCTTGATTCCAAGCCCAGTGCCAGGTCACCTAGATGCCCCAAACCTGTTTGGAATGATCTCTAATGTGCTAATCTCCAGGGCAGAAATCACCTAATTAAGACAGAAACGAATTAGGGAGGAGATTCCTCAGAGAAGGCAATGCAGTGACAAAAGAAGGCGGAAGATTTTGAGAAGAGTTCAGGCATGAGTATATTGGGGTTTGAATCTCGGCTTTCTTACTATTTGTGTGATCTTATGCAAGTCAATCAATCCCTTTGGGCAGCTATGAGTCTGGATTAACTCATCAACAAGGTATATTCCCACCTTAAAGTCTATGATAATATTTTAATCATTAGGTTTCAGTTTTTCAGACCTCTACTTAGATAGATAGTATATTATTATTTCCTTTAAAATGTATTTGTCTTTAAATTTGCCCATCATAATCAGCTGTAGGTTTTTCAAGTAGAACACTAAAGTCAACAGATGTCATTGCTGGACTTTTCACCAGATTTTAAGATAGATAATTTCCTCAGTCCACTTTAAAAAAAGGAAAAAGGAAAATGAAAGGGAAAAAAATAAATCTACCGTTGTGATTCAATAACAGTCAGGGAGAGACTCAAAATCTGAATTATTAGTGAAAAGTTGCACTGTTTCTGATATAGAGAAATAAGGTAAATGGGGTAATCTTCAGAAAACTTTAGAGTGGTTTAGCTTGACTACAGTTAGCCCAGTCAGGATTTAGGCTTCCAGAAAGGTCTTCTATGTAATCTTGTTCACTCAGCTTTATTTGCAAATTAAGCAAGTGGAAACATCTGGATCAGAATATGTGAAGGCTTTCCTAGGAAGAATGGCTGAGGCAAGTCAGTAACAGTCTCAGTACATCTTAAGACTTAATGAATTCAGTTTAAACAGATAATCCCAGATCAAATCCAGATCAAAGTTTGGTGCTAATATGTGTATATGTAGCAAGCAGTTTTCAAATCTACAGCCTTAGATATATTAATTCTCACTCCCCCCTTTCAAACTCAGGAGCTCTCGATATATCCCCTGTTTTCTCTGTGAGTCCCCTTCCTGTTCAATAGCCTTCAAGGACTGGAGTAAGGTTGATTTCTTTTTTTGACTTCTCCAGCCTATACTGGTCTTTGCTCTCTTGAAACTTCTATAATCACTCTATTGTCTTTGTTACTCTTTTCTGTATTTGAGCAGAATCTGCATTGTTCTGTAATGGTTTACTTATGTCTTATCTCCTTAAGGGAATTGTAAACTCCTTGAGTGCCAGGACTACATTATCTATATTCTTATTCTTCACAACAATAACACAAATGTTAGGCATTTAGTGAGTTCTCAGTAAATGCTTATTGAATTAGCTAAGGGAGAAAATGCTCCATCATTACCTGGGTGAGAGTCTTCATTCAGTGGAGGTTTAAGGAGTTCTGCAGAATTCTCAGGTAGGTGAATTGCCAGACTCCTCCAATGTCCATCCCCCATCCTCCCTCAGTTCTACCCCCAAATGTCATGAAACTAGGTTTTCACTTGTGTCCCTTCTGTTGCTTTGTAGTATTCTCCTCTCTTACCTAAAATGGTAGGATTCCCCACCCCCATAGTTTATATGAATGACTGGCAAAGTCGAAGGTCGAAAAATGGGGCCATTGTTCTGAGAACTACTTACACTGAAAGTGTAGATTACTAATTGTTTTGGACACTGGGATGGTTTCTTCCTCTCCCACTCATGCACAATTGCCATTAAGGGTAATGAGAGCTACTTGCATGAGTAACCAAGGGCAGAATTTGGCCCCTTTGATTTTTCAGTCCTCCATTAGGAGACAATGATTTAAAATGCCCTGGATAGTTTGCTTTGTCACATTTAGGTGGACAAAACCTCTTAACAAGGAAAATCCTGGGTCAGTCCTTCTTAAATTGCTATAGTGCCTTCGCCTGGCACTGTTCAGAAAAGCTCTGACTGACCTTTAATCCTTCAACCAAAGCAGAAAGGTTTCAGCATTCTTTTAATGAAGCATTCAGATGTCCCACAATTTGATCAATCCCATTATCTGGAGATTACAGAGTAAGCTATTTTACAGAGTTCTCTCTCTCTCTCTCTCTCTCTCTCTCTCTCTCTCTCTCTCTCTCTCTCTCTCTCTCTCTCTCTCTCTTCCTCTCTCTTTCTTTTACTAGCCACCAACGTCATTTGTTATGTATTGTTTACCAATGGATCCCCAAATTCCTCTGTTCTTTGAAGCAGACTTAAAATAGCAAATGCATTGCTGACCTGAGTGCTCTCATGAGCTGTTTCTAGTGGGTGAGGGGAAGAGGCAAGGGCTCATCTAAAGTTAGTGACTGGCATTTTAGTTCAAGTTGGATAATCTTTGTCATTTCACATTTAGAATCACTTCAGTTTTCAATGCTTTGAAGTTGAAACTCTGAATATTCTTGAAACCATTGTTCACTCCTGAGGTTTCTCTCAATTTCTGAAGTAATACAAGAGTGTGTGTGTGTGTGCATGTGTGTGAAACTATTAGGTCAGACTTCCAAGGAACTATCTTTTATAGTTCCTAAAATAATAGTTTACATTTATATAGTGCATTAATATTTCTGAACTTTCTCATAACCCAGTTAGGTGGATAGGATAAATATTTTTATCCTCAAGGAAATTGAGGCTGAGAAAGGTGGTGACCCGCCCAAGATCATACAACTAGTAAGATTACAGTCAAACTCTTCTGAAACCAGGCCTAGTGCTCTTGTCACAGCCCCATTCCCCCTCCTCCAAGACACCCATCATAACCTCTTCTTTAATTTGGGACATGGATTGCAAATGGATTTGTAAAAGAGATTTATTTGCACTTGGTGTCTTTTTCAGTTTTAAAATATGTATCAGGAATGTCATTTATATCCTTCAGCCTAGAAAAATTGCATTAGTCAATCAATCAATAACAAAGCATTTATTATGTGACGGCCATGCATTTGGCAGTTAGATGGTATGGTAAACAGAGGACAGGACTTAGAGCTAGGAAGATCTGACATTCACTTCTGCCTCAGAATTGTATTAGCTGTGTGACCAGGGGCAAGTCATTTCTGTGTTTGTTTCCCCATCTGTGAAATGAGGATAGTAATAATAATAATACTTACCTCCTAAGGTTGTTGTGAGGATCCAATGAGTTAGCAATATGTAGTGTTCCTTGTAAACTTTGAAGCACTTTTTTACTTATGATGCTACTGATGTCTTGATGCTGGGTATTATGGATGAAAAGGCAAAAGTTTCAGTAGTTCCTGCCTTCAGGGAGCTTACAAGCTTACCAGTGCATACAATACACATATGTACAATGCTGGGCAAGTCATTTAACCCTGTTTGCCTCAGTTTCCTCATCTTTAAAATGAGCTAGAGAAGAAAATAGCAAACCACTCCAGTATCTCTGCCAAGAAAACACCAAATGTGGTCAGAAAAAGTTAGATATGACTGAACAACAAATAAAATGATAAACATACATATATTTGTATGTATATATGCCTCTCTATATATCTATATGCATATATGTGCATATATTCTGAGAAGCAGAGCTAAGGAGGAAATGCATTCTTAGGATGGGGGATTATTTTCCTAGCTGTTTTTCCTCAGATTTGTTCTGGTTATGTTGATTTTCTTCTCAATCTTTAGATTTCAAAATAAAAGCAAATAACACTTTAATACTAAGAATGTCAGAAGGATACATACATTTTCAAAGTACTCACATGTGTCTAATAAAAATAATACAAATTGCAATATTAGTGACTACCATTTTACAGCTCAGAGTTAAACTCAGAATGGGGTTAACAAATCTTTTTTTATTAACTTTGTTTTTTCATTATGGATAACTTCCACAGCCTGGCAAAGCCTTTGGTCTCTGATGGTTAACTTGCTATTTGCGAGCAGGAAGACAGCAAATTCAATAAATACATTAATTTCAAAATAGTGATAAGCATAAATGACAATCTTATTTGATTTTTTTGGTGTGTCAGTTCTTATTATTACTTTATATATAACTTTTTGGCTCTTTTTATGTATATGTGTGTTTGTATATGTATACATAAATATGCATATATGTATACTGTGTGTATGTATGTATGTACATTATTTGAAGTTTTAGATACCAAACCCTTATCAGAGAAATTTGATGCAAATGTTTTTCCCATTTGACGATCTCTGTTCTTGTGCTAGATATGTTATTTTTTTCTATGCAGAAGCTTTTCACTTTTATGTAATCAAATTAAAAATTTATGCAAAAATTACAAATTTGATTTAAATTATTATAATATTTCTAGGTTTACAGCACCTGTAATATGATATAAAATATCTTAATTTATTTAATTCAGAAATTTAATATTTAATTCAGAAATCATAGATATTGATAATACTATACAGAACCTTCTGTGGTTTGTTTACTCCCTTCATAATGTAAGAAGATACTAAATTTCAAAATTTGTGAAAAGAAAGATGCAATATTTTTCCCATTCAAGTTCATGTATCACATGAAATCATTTCATAGATTCCTTGAGGACCTAGCTTAACCATTTTCCTAAGAGGCAAAAAATATTTGCCATTGTAGACAGTGAAATTTGGAGTGGGAAGAGGGAATATTAGGGGAGACCAACAAATAATTTACAAATAAAAATACATTTTTCAAGCCTAGTCAAAGATATTGTGTTGTACATATATGGGAGGGTTCATGGCAGGCCACAATCTCATTGTAATAGGAGAATGCATCAAAAATTGAGATTAAGTATAGATGAAGAAATAAAACTTTAGTTATCCATCTATTTCATGGTCTCAGCAGTCAGTATAACTAGATTAAAATTTCAAAAGGGAAATAGATTTTGATAATTTCTTAGGATAGTCTATATTTTAACTATATTTGATTGTCATGTGTAGTCTCCTTATATCTCTGACATGTTGTTATAGTTGTTTTCATTATCAATCAATTTGTTCTCTAGGCATAGGTTTATCCCTATTTCTCTGCTTCAGTTCAGTAAAAGGTGTTTATGTCTTATGTCCTTACTTTTTTTTTTCTTTTTGGAGGGCAATTGGGGTTAAGTGACTTGCCCAAGGTCACATGGTTAGTTTTTGTGTTAAGCATTTGAGGCTGGATTTGAATTCAGGTCTTCTTGACTTCAGGACCAGTGCTCTACTCACTGTGCCACCTAGCCACCCCCATGTCCTTACTGCTAATGTAATGTTTACCACCTTCACATTAAATATAATACCTTCAGCCAATGATATTAAATGATGATTGAAGTTCAATTCAATTCTCTTCTACAAATATTTCACTGTACTTGTCACTAAAGATTAAAAAGTGGAAAAAAACACTGATCAAGGAGTTTACAGTTTCACAGAAGAACAAATCATAGAAATATACTAAAATAAAATGTTATGGGCTGAGAGAGGCCAAGCAGAAAGGGATGAGAGATTGGAAAGGGGGAATATCAATTTATAGCTGGGGAATTCAGAGTCTTTTATGATGGAGCCTGAGTTGGTCCTGAGATAGAAAAAATTTCAACAGGTCTAAGTGCAGAGGGAGTATGCCTAAGGTATAGGAAATGGCTAGAAGAAATCAGGAAAACAGAATAGGGAAGGACAAATTTCAGGAATTGACTAATAGTCCATTATGGAAGCATGAACAAAGGGAAATGCCATGAGATAATGCTGAAAATTCATATTGAAACAAGATTTGGGAGGGCCTTGAATACCAGTTAACAAGTTTGTTTGGTCTGGTAGAGAGTGGGAAGCCACAGGAGATCTTTGAGCAAGGCATGGACTAAAGTGCACCTGTATATTATTAAGGTTATGGGAAGTATGAAGGAAACAGTGAAAAAGGACAAAAGTAGAGACAAGATGGTAATAAGAATTTGAACTCATGTTACAGGAATGGAAAAGAAGGGAAATAATTTCAAGAGAGATTTCAGATGCAGAATCAACAGGGCTTGAGTGAGGGTAAGATGAATGAATGGGAAAAGATGTCCAATATTTTGAGCCTGTGACTGAGTATAAAAGGATTATTAGAGGAAAATGTAAAGTTTGGAGAGGAGACAAATTGGGTCTGGAAGATGATGAATTCAGTCTTGGACCTGTTGAGTTTGAAACGCATCTGAGAAATCGAATGGAACAGGGTATCCAGAGTGTGGTTAGAAATTCAAGATTGGAACTCAATGGAGGGAAGCTCCAAAGTGGGAGAAATAGACTTGGCAGTCATATGCACAGAGCTAGGAAGTGACACCACAGGGGTGGATGAGAATACTGAAGAAGAGAATGAAGATAGTTCAGGGAGGGGACGTCACGTGTAATAGACAAGGTCAAGTAGAAAACTCAATCTCCTTTCAATCTAAGAGCTGTTCTAGACAGTATGAGACTAGCATATGGAAATTGGAGGCTCATGTGAGCTACAGTGTGCATTTCGTCAGTTAGTTTGTCTATAAGGAGAAACCTGGTGAGCTGGTATTAACCTCCTGAATCTTCAGAATTCATAGACATTCAGGTGTACATTTCCTTTTCTCCAAATGAGAACAGGTGGCAAGCATACACCCAGTTGCCTCAGGGCAAAATAACATTTTTCCAAGTCAACAAACATTCATTAAGCACTCCTTTCTGCACCCCATATTAATCCAGCTGTCACCTGCTTCCACTCTTCTCACCCTGGGTACTGCCTAACCACCTGCCACACATTTCCCATGTTGTTAGATCCAATGTTCTGGATTTGAGGTAGACGTCTAAGATCACTAAGTCTTGGAGTTGGAAAGAGCCTCACAAGACAGCTAATTCAACCTCCACCTTTTAAGAAATTCTTCCTACAGCATTCTCTGTAGGAACAAGTGGCCATCTATTCTGTGCTTGAAGACCTTCAGCAATGGGGAACCTGCTTTTTCCTGAAGCAGTTGATTGCATTTATTAAAAAAACAAAGCAAAACAAAAACAAAAAATTAAAATTGAGAAGCTTCTTATGTCAAACTAAAATCTGACTCTCAGAAACTTTTACCCATTGGCTCTAAGTTCTGCCCTCTGGTGCCAAACAGAACAAGGATTATGGGATCTTTGACTTATAAATGGAAGAGTCAATGTTCTTTCAAGAAATGTATATTTTCCTTTTCCCAACTTGTGACCAGTAAACAGCCATGAGCAGCAAAGACTCTTATGACATTCTCTGTGAAACTGTAGTGGAGGTTCTTCATGGAACCCAGCACAAATAAAGAAAGATTTTTTGGAAACTGTGGAGCTTCACATCAGTCCGAAAACAATGATCCTCCAAAGGAAAATGGTTTCTCTGGCACAATCAGGATCAAATATGCACCTTGACCTAACTTTCTGTGTGTGTACTGGGAGACCAGCAGCACTTCAATGAAGATGAAGCTGTTGAAATCCCCCACATAGATACCAAGACCCTGAGAAGTTGAATAAGACCAAGAAATTGGTCAAGAAGCTGGCTAAAAAGCATGATACCTTTTTGGCCTCTGAGTCCTTGATCAAGCAAAACCCTCGAATCCTGGGCAGTCATCTGAACAAAGCCAGCAAGTTCTCTGCTCATGCACAATGAGAATATGGTGACAAAGGTTGATGAGGTTAAATCTGCCATCAAGTTCTAAATGATGAAGATGCTGTGTCTGGTGGTGGCTATTGGCCATGTGAAGATGACAAATGATGAGCTTGTCTACAGTATACATTCGACTGTCAATTTCATGGTTTCTCTGCTGAAGAAAAACTGATAAAATATGAAGGCATTGTATATCAAGAGTGCTATGGATAAGCCCCAGCAGGTATATTAAGTCAACATGCTGTTAATAAATGGTGGAAGCTACTAATTAATTAATAAATGGAGGAAGTTGCTAATGAAAAAGAAAAAAAGAAATGAATATTCTAGGGTCAGCTAGGTGGTACAGTGGATAAAATACTGGCCCTGAGTTCAAATCCAGCCTCAAATACCTACTACCTGTGTAACTCTGGTCAAGTCACATAACCCCAATCGTTTTCCCTCCTAAAAACATGCCACACTTTTTTTTTAAATCAAACCTAGAAAATAACATTGTATTACTCCAGCTCTAAACCATGGAAACCAGTCCCCATATTGGGCATGCCCAGGCATTAAGTGCTATCTGCTGAAACTTGAATCAATTAATCAATATACTAGTATTTCCAGGCAAAATTCTCCAGGTACTATGACAGTTGAAGTGGATAACAGTACAAAGAATGAAACCATGAGAGATCTTACATTCTAATGGACCAGGCAACATAAAGTACACATAAAATACACATTCAGTATATCTATTAAGTATTTTCTAATGACTATACTTAGTGATTAATGATACTTAGTAAATGATTGCCGAATAAGTGACTGATTGAGTTAACTTAGTATGCCCCATGAGTGGAAGACTTTGTCTATTGTACTTTGAGATGATTGTTCTTTGTTCAAAACTTTGTGGCAACTTTGGTGGAAACTATGTGGCCATTTTAATGATGAGCTGTTGTGAATGCTATATTGTGATTTTCTGTGATAAGTTGTAATATTGTGAATGTTGTACCTTGATTTTCTTTGAATGTTTTGCTTTGCTTTGTTACTGAACAAATAGAGTGTTCACTATACTATGTAATCAGAATCTTAAAATCTGTTCACAGTAGCATTCTTCTGGAAAGCTGCTTGTGCATGGCATTACAACTGGGCAATGACTAAACAAGTTGTGGTAAATGAATGTAATGGAATCCTTTTGAGGAGCGGGCAGATTTCATAATAATCTGAAGAGTCTTATATAAAATTATACTGAGGGAGGGGAGCAGAACCAGGAGAACACTGTACACAATTACAGACACACATCTGTGATGACTAACTTTGATAGAATGGACTATTCTCAGCAATACAAGGTTTCTTCTGGAAGTTCTAAAAGTTAAAACTGCATAGCAGAGGGTCCTTGATTTGAGAACTTGCTGGATGCCATTTATAATATTCTATACATGGATGTTTAACCAGAAAACAAAACAAAACAAAACTCCTAAGCAATTTTTGATGATATGTGTAATGGTTGGCTTTATCTGGGGCTGGGCAAAATTTTTAGATATATATGGTAATGCTTTATTGATCTGGGTATTTTCTCTGCACCTCTCCTAATAAAGGTGCCTCTGATAGATATGATTCAAACACACAGCAAAATTATATTAACTTTGTTTTTTTCTCAAACGATGTCAGAGGGATCTATAGTCCACTTTTGCAAGCCATTTTCTCGACTCTACATAGAATCAGCAAAGATCAATGTCTTCATCTCACCTCTCCCCAATCACAACAGCATGGAGTGTGTGTTTGTGTGTGTGTGTGTGTGTGTGTGTGTGTGTGAGTAGTTAGTGGTAATAGGAAATCTAATATATAGATAAATTAAGGATATAACCCAAACAATACAAATGAGTGGCACTTTATAACAGCTATGTTCATAAAAATGGTAAGGATATGAGAGTTGTTGGATCAAGTCACAAACTACACAAAGGTAGTTTGCTGGATAAATACTACTTTAAATACTTTTTTTTTATAAACCTAAAATCATTTTATAGCCCTAAAATTCACAGCCTAATATATATTTTTTGTATATTTTTTCATTCTTTTTTATAAATCATATTTCAATAATGCTAGAATGAGCACTGAACTTGCAATGAGGAGATGTGAGTTCTATTTCTGTTTCTGTGAGTTGAATAGCCTTCAAAAATTAATTCATTACATCCCAAGTTCTCTTTCTTTATCCATACCAAAAGGGGGTTAGAATAGAAGGCTTCTAAGGTCACTTCCACCTCTGAAATGCTATCATTCTGAGAAGATAGGAGATACTTTCATATCTACTTTGCTCACATGTACTTAAAGAGGGCCTACTTTGTGCCTCATGAATTAAGGGTCCCAAAGAGGATGAATATTGATTTTCCTAGATGGTATAGAAAGATAGTATCATTGTGAAACATGGGACACTGAATATTTTTAAGAAACTAAACAAAGTTCTAAAAATATCTAACAGGAAAGAAATTTAGTCTTTCCTGAAATAGTCATATTGGAGAAATGAGATAAAATTTCTATGCATCCAAGGTGAGAAGCTCAAGAGGTCTTTGATTGGATTTGATATTTATATACTTCATCACTCTGGCATATCAAGCAAAACTACATCCTAGCTAGAAATGCATATTTATTCTCTTTATTTGTTAACCTTTGCTTCAGTGCACTCATGACAAGATTGCATGGCTATGGAGCTATGCTGTAACAGTTTTTTAATTTCAGTTGTTGCTGGAAGCACTATGCTGGAAATTAGACACTTAGTACTTCAATTATTGTTGATTTATTCCTTCCCCCTTGTAGAGAGATACAGTGACTATAGTCACTATAGTAAGGTTATCTTAACTCTGAATGCAAATGCCAGTTTTCATAGCTTACATTTTGGCAACTGCAAGATTGATCATCCTAGACTTTGGATAACTATGTTGGCATCTTACAGCATTTGGCATCTTGTTCTCTATTTAGCGAAGAAAGACTTAAGAGGAGAATAATATGGTAATTATTTTGATGGACAGGATTTGCTTCAGAAAATCATATATTTAAAATTACATTACAACTAACTTTCTTATAGGGAAAATACACATTTTATATTTTTATGGTCTTTTGTCTACTCTTCCAAAAAATATAGAACTAAGGAATCACCGAGGTGATGGGATACCTCTGGGTAAAATATACATTTGACTAAAATTTTGTTGCATTTAAAGGAAAACACTTGAAATATTCATAAACATTTCCTCAATGCAAAGTTGCAAAGTACTCAATTACTACAACTCTAATTGTAAAAATATGGATCTCTCTCTCTCTCTCTCTCTCTCTCTGTGACACACACATGTATATATAGTACATTTTTATGTGTTTACACATATGCATATGTGTGTGTTTTGTTCAGTCATTTCAGTGATATTTGAGTCTACATCACCCTATTTGGGACTTTCTTGGTAAAAATATTGGAATTGTTTGCCATTTCCTTTTCCAGTTCATTTTAACGATGAGGAAATTGAGGCAAACAGAATAAAGTGACTTTCCCAGGGTCACATATTAATAAGTGTCTGAGGATGTATTTGAACTCAGGAAGATGAGTCTTTTTGACTTCAGACCTGGCGCTCTTTTCCACTGCAGCACATAGCTGCCCATATGTATGTGTATGCATATGTATGTGTATATGTATACACATACACATACATACCACACACACACACACACACACACACACACACACACACAAAATCTTTTGGTCATACATTATAATGCCCCAAAACACACTCACCAGGTAAGTATGAATGAGATAGCTACTCTAAGGTTCAAGGTACATTCCTAAAACTATACCTTATGAATCTGCATATACTTTTAATAATCAGTCAGGAGATATAATTTGCTCAAAACAAAAGCTTTTGCCCAGATGGTATCATGAAAACAAAAATAACAAAACATCTCTCCCCAGTTCCCGATTAACCTTTGGTCTATTCTTCCACAACTGCAAACACTATTAGTGGAAAAGGTTGAGTATATACTTATAATGCTGTTAACCAGTCGCAGACTTAGGAAATGCATGGGACCAAGACAATTGACACTTCTTGCGCAAGAGGGACATGATGCCCTCTTGTGGTTTCCTCCTGTGGCTTTCCCTGGGTGCAGGGTCTCTGCTGGGCAAAATCTCTCAACTGTACCTGGAACTAGTTCTCTCCATAGCTTAATTCTCTTTTTGCTCACTTGCCATTCTACCTGATGAGTGTTGTATATCCTTTTGGATATTCATTCAACTTGCAGTTTGTCTACAAGATAAATTGCTGATATTCACTGTCCCTTCTCTTGGGACATATAAATCATGTTGGAAACATGATTTATAAAAATCAGAAGATGAAAAATTAGAGATTGGGAGAAAAAAAATCTCCTCCCCTCCCGCTGTGCTATGTAGAGTCTCAAGAGAAGAAGCAAAGAACTCATCAAAATATTTCCCTAGTGGTATCTTGCAGATATGTAGGGGACTCTCAATATATTCTCTATAAATCCCACATATACTCTGTTTGTCTCTGTTTCTCTATCTCTACCTCTGTCTCTCTCTGATTATATTTGCTTCTGTCTGTGTCTGTCTCTTTCTCCCTCTCTGTCTCTCTCTGAGTCTCTCTGTCTCTCTCTGTCTCTCTCTGTCTCTGTCTCTCTCCCTCTTCCTTCCTTCCTTCCTTCCTTCCTTCCTTCCTTCCTTCCTTCCTT